>NW_009713087.1:67597-72757 GCF_000703405.1 Apaloderma vittatum | reverse complement strand
GAAAGAATGGGATTAAGTAGGATTTTTTATTTCATTATTAGAGCAATGCCATTTACTCTAACAGTTGAATTTGTGTCAGCACATTCATTATAATCTGCAATTTTCAGAGGTTTATAATTTGAAATGTGAAATTATTGCAAAGCAGAAACGTTGGGACAAAGCAACACATTTATCTGTGGTGTAAGTAGGGGCAATCTCATTGACTGACTACAATACCCACTTCCTCCAGGGATGAACCGTCTCCCAAAGCAGATTGTTCCTACATTACAAATTTAGCTAGACAAATGGCGGAATGAGAGCTTTATTAGGATGAGTTCTGCAAAAGTCTCACTAGAAATAGTAACAACAAAATACTATTTTTAGAAATCTTCAACTTGTACCAGGCCTCAGAAGATGATGAGATGGACCAAAATCAAAATGGGCTATTTTTATAACAGTTTATGATGATTTTGGCATAGCAAGCTGAATTTTTATTTTCTTCCCCTATCTTCTCTGAGCCTTCACATATTTTCAAAAAATATCATTAAAAAAATATGCCATCATACTGAAATATTTTAAATCTAATTAGAAACCCCTTTGTATCTGTTCTCTTAAGAGACAAAGTCAAAAGATTATCCAAGTCCCATCATGGCTTTTGTTTCTCAGTGGGACACACTATGTTTTATACCTTTTTCCTGTCCATGATCAGCCTGACTGAGTCACAGAGTCCCTCTAGCCGCTCCCAACAGTTGTTACAACATGAGTCACTCAGTTAAAATGTAAGTCCAGGCACATTTTTTAACTGCTCCAGAGAAGTCATGAACAGTGAGAGGCCAAAGCTGCAGAGCAAGATGACCTAGGACTTGATGAGACTTTTCAGGTCACTGAAATAAGATTTTTCCACCCATCAGAGCCGGGAGAAGCAAAGGCAGCAGAAGCTCAGCTCAGCAGCGTGGTCTGTGCTGAACCTCACCGGCGTGTCACCAACCCCAGCTGTAAGCACACTGAACCTGGACTTGTAGCCCTCCCCAACTGCTGAGTGTTTTGTGCTCACCCAATCTGCTGGTTTGGGATCCTATGAATAAGCAAGTGTGCATTAGGAGATGTGAGATAGTGTCCTCACTGAAAAAGCACTACCACAACATAATTCCAGTTATTTTTATAGAAAACTTTGACTATCTTGAAGTAGTTCTTTCACAGCTCAACATCCTTTTTTGTATTTCATCTATAATGTCTTTAAACGCTTTTTCAAGTGAATAAGGTTCGGACTGGCAGAAAACTTCCGTGAATGCCACGCATTTCTTCCTGTTCTGGTTGTGTAGGGCTGTAGTAAGAGCACACTGTGTTTGTAAGATGTTACAGGTTTGGTGAGACAGCTTCATCAAGGAGGAGGTGCTTAAGAGGCAGCCTGAATAGGACAAGGTCCTACCCTTTAAATTTGCTCTGGGATCGGTTCACCACTGCACCGGAGCTCCACTGAGATGTAAGAAAAGCCTTGTAGGAATGAAAAGGATTGAGAAAAGGGAAGAGGGGGTTGCAAGCAGACAGAGGAGAGAACACTGTGTAATTCCCTAATCCTGAGCCACCCAGAAAATTACCTCGGTTGTGTCAAGCCATTTGATAAAATGCATATCCCATCTGGGTCATATTGCAACAAACACAAGCGTTTCTTCTGTAGGAAGGAGGACACGTAACGGAGTTAACCAGGCATACTGATAGGGTACTCCTTTCTTGCCAGGTTTGTCTCTGGTAAAATGGGACTATATTTATGAGTCTTACTTCTCAAAATATTTAGCTCCTTTGTTTTTGTAAATCTGTAACATTGTCTTTGTAATCTCCATGGGCAAACCATGCTTGTGTCCCATTAGTGGGGTAGGGTGTATGGCTTAAATCTGGCAGAAAAGAAAATGTAAGGATGAAACTGCCTTGTGACACAAAAGACAAAGGAAAAGGCTGAAAAGAAGAAGCAGTGGCTGGTACAGGAAGCACACAGACGATGTGGATGGACTCCAGGAGAGTTCCCTCCTGGTTCAACCTCCCGCTGATACGGAAGGACAATTTTAAATGGAGGTTCATGCGATTTAGACTGGAGTAGCGTGTGCTACAACTAGTTATCCTGTTTGATACTAAAGAGAGAGCTTAGACTGCCATAGCAAATTTCACTTGTGATACTTCCTAAGACTTAAATCCAGAACAGGCAGGAATCACACAAATGACTTTGGGGTGAAAATGCAGTACATTACCATCCTGAGCTATGAAGCCCTCGTTACAGTCTTGTTTGCAGAAGCACCTATTCGGAGGGAACACTGGCCATGCCAATAGTGATTAGCACTGAGATGCGACCTTCTCTACCCCTGAACTTTCATGAAAGTAAAGGCATCAATTCAACTTAATCTATGTCAGTTTACCCTATGGACTTTACACTGAACTTGTTTTTATTCTTCTAGTGCATTTCTCTGCAGTATATAAGGCTTCTCTGAGAGTGGTACCTCAAAAGGTATCATGCAAATGACAAACTGTATAATGGAATTCAGATGTATTTTGAGAATGTGTTGCAAGCAGTGGAGCACAATTTTATCCTTTATCAAGGGGGAAGAAGGGGGCCTACATGTGAGAAAACATCTGACAATAGATTTCCCCAGAGAAGTTCATAATACAGTGGACAAAAAAAAATGGGGAAATGAAAATAAATGGTAGAGCAACTCAAAGGAAAAAAGATGATCTTTTGTTTTAAAACATCCCATCGATAAATCCTGAAACCTGATACTCACTCTTCTGCTGCAATGTGCAAGTCATCGTTAAAATATTTCCTCTGAGAGACTGTGAGTTACGATAAAAGAAAATCTCAGAAGATTAAATGGAATTTACAAGCACCATTTACCTTAATAGTCAGGGCCACTTGACCAGTAATTTTATACAGACTTACATATTGTTTATTAATTTTTTCCTTCTTCTCACCTGCCATTTTTTTCATTATATTCTTCTCAGTGATGAGGTCAGTCTGGCAAACACTTGGGCACATGAGTAACTTCCAATCATTTGAGTAGTTTCAGTGGCCTGAATATGGCTACACTGAGCCCTCAGCCTCTGGCCTGAAACTGCTTCCCCCTTAAAAAGAATTGATTGAGTTTTGTGTCTTCACTACAAGCGGGGTGCCTGTGAGCAACGGAGGTACCTGGTCTCTTCCCTCCCACCGCAGAAGGCACACATTGGCCTCGTCACACGGTCAGCCTCCCTCTGGCCCAGTGGATGGAGAAAGATGGTTTTCGAAGAAACCCTCCTTTTCGTGTCGTCACACTCAGCCTGCCTCAGCGTTCCTGGCACCATATCAGTAATTAGTGTAATTACAGCTAGTGAGAGAGAAGTAACCCCTGTGGTTATCTATTAGGTACCTCGCAATCAGAGAGTGCAGTTCATTACTCATCTCTCCGTATCATCTCTTAATTTCAAAAGGATTAAGCAAAATTAATTCTTTCAGTAGAAGAATTTCTTTATCCAGCCATCCATTAATCTCTACGTATAAAAAGCTCTTCAAGGCAACTAAAATATTAAGTTGCTACTAAGTGCATTATAACTACTGCTCTGTTGACAGGCATTTTGTTTTTCATTAAAGCTGAGACAAGAACTTTGGGAGGAGGGAGAAACCTACTGCCAAACCTTATCTGTGTATTATACAGCGTAGATGGAAATCTCTATGTTTAGCATGAATACTGCAGCACATCCAATAACTTCATATCCATATTGAGGTCTAATCCTGCTCCCACAGAACACTTCCACTAGAACAGAAGCAAAATTGAGTAAAAATATTTTAACAGTGAAATAGGCAGTTTAAAAAGTCAAAAAAAAAAGCATCCTTTCATTTCAAGCTGGTGAGCTGGTATTTTTGTCTCAACAGCACTGATACCGCCCTTGCAATCTCTCTTACTTTGTGTCTTGCTCACTGTCCAGTGACTCCTCAGTATCACACACCTCTCTGTTTAACAAGGCCTGAGGATGATGTACCACTGAAGCAAAAAAGAGCTGGCATAGGGGGAGGCTACAGAGAGAGGGAAGAGAGACAAGAAAAAGAAAAGTATGGGTCCTGGAAAAATTCAAGAAGGGGCTAATAGTAATTTCTAAAAATGCCAGTGCAACAAAAGTGAAGAATCTCACCTTTTTCTAGTGTGTCAAATTGTGCCAGTGTGCACAGAGCCTTTCCTCTTTTCCCTTTGATCAACTGCAACGGCTGATATAATTTGGGGTTCCGCTATTTATCAAGAGCAATATGTGGTGCAAGAGCCATTTCTGTGATACATACTCATTTCCAATACACTCTACATGAGAAACACCTGCTTACTGCAAACATCTGATTAAAACTGTCTCCTAGCCAGAGCACCAGTATTTTCTCTGGTAAAGAAGCCTTCAGTTGGCATATTTACACACAAAGGCTTTGGAAACTTAGCACACAGTTAAACAATGATTCACACATCTACAGCAACTTGGAAAGGTGACTTTAAAAAAAAATCATACCAGAAAATATATTAGAAACAGTTGTTCAACAGGGAACAAATAACTTAGGATTAGTTCATCTATCCAATGTTCTACAGTGCATATGGAACTACGTTAATTTTATTCATTGATTATATTCTTTTATCTTTTATTTTATTCCTTTTTTTAATCTGGTAGCAAAGGGAGTCCTTCAAGGAGCTCTTTGATGAGCTGTCAGTAGCAACGTGACATTCACAAATCTTTCTCTCTGCACTGTTTCCTGCTTACATAGACTAATCCCATATCTGAAGAGCAGAGTTCTTTTGTTTTTGCAGATTGGAAATGAGTTGTGTCTGGTAAATCTTAAGCTTCAATAACCTGGCCTGGAGTGAAAGCAGCTCTTTTGTTCATGAAAACCAGCTCTTTCTGCCATTTGAACTATTTGCTTCTAATTCTGAACTGCTGTCCGCAAAGTTCAGTGTCATGGAGAGAGACTGCACTTCAGTGCCAGTTATAAGAACGGCACCGACTCCTCAAGGTGCTTTATAGATGCAGTACTCTGAGAGGATGGTGTGGAAGAGAAACTCATCCAGTGCCTACTCTGGTGCAAGGCTGCACAGCAGCTCCCCAGTAGCAGCCATCTGTCCCAGTCCAGGAGCTCCAGTGGCACCCACAGCCCTTCCACACCAGCTGTGGGAGATGCTGGGCACCACC
>NW_009713087.1:53974-67582 GCF_000703405.1 Apaloderma vittatum | reverse complement strand
CCCATTTGCAGTAGCCAGTGAAGGCAACGGGTGTCCTGCACCTCCAATATGCAGCACAATGCACACGGGGGGACCTCTGCTGCCTTCTTCTCACTGCTCTGGCACAGTCCTGTGGCAGGACCTCAGGAGGATGCGGGTGGTTTTGCAGTCTTTCTCCATAAGACGAGTTAACTTTACCCAGCCTTCACGAATAAGGACGGATCTGAAAAGCCAAGAGAGTCTCAGAGACAGCTTTGAGGGAGCAAATTAAAGCAGCTGCCTGAATCTTGGATGCTGAGAATAGGGTGTAAAGTAAATAAAAGTAACAGAAGACAATCTATCCCCAGTTCATAAATCACTTCCCTACCTTAAACTCCCTTAGCCACAACAAGGCCCAATAATCCCCTGACTACAATTAACATGGGAAATATTTCCCATTCCTTAACAAACTCTTTGAACAGTGTCCATAGTCAATACATATTTACGCCCTGAAACCAAACACAGGTCTGCAAATGGGTACTGCTAAGCTAATGTTTCTCCAGTGCAGACCCATCACCTCCTATAGGTTCATACCGCTCTAATATGACGTGGGAGCTTTTTGTTCAGGGAGCTAATAGCTTAAGCAGATATAGAAGGGAAAAGATACTTTGTCAAACAAAGTTATTTCTGCCTAGTGTCAGACCCATCAAAGTTTTCCAGCTCAAACATGGATATCACTAGGGTCATGTCTTGGTTAAGGAAACCAGAACAAAAAGAACAGAGGAAAACAGAGAAAGAAATTACTCTACAATTCTATGAGAATACCATAAAAAGTAGTAATAGAAAAAGTGGAAAAGAGAAGGCAGAGGTGGGAGAAAAGGAGGAAGAAAAGGCACTTGTGACAGCCCTAGTTTGAAGAAAGAATGGGAAGGATAAGAAAGAAGTGGTGACATGGTTTCTTCTTCCTGATTTTCCTTTACTGGAAACACCACTTCTTAACTGACCATTAGAAGATTACTCAAATTACAGTATTTGCTAATGTGAGGAAACTTGCAAACTCCTAAAATGAACTCAGGAGATCCTCAGAAGCTCAGGCACTGCTGGGATCTGCTTATCCCTTTGCAGAGAGGATAAAGAGTATTTGGCAGGAAGCAAGCTGAAGGCACAGCCTGCCAGTTTCCTTCACAACACCATCCCCTTCAAAAGCTGTAGTGAGACCATATATCCTTGTATTTTAAGTAGTTCCATGCAAGTGGCCCTGGACTAACCAGATGAGTGGAGGAATGGCAACAAAGACTCTGACAGTGATCTCAGGTTGAGAGGGTTTTGAATCTCTGGGGTCAATTTGTACTCAAGAATGAATCGTTAGAGATGAGTGTCCTGTAACCCAACAAAGAGGTCTGGCTGCCTCATTTCAGTGCAAATGAACAGTAACTTCTTACAACTTATTTACTTGTTCAAAACAAAGACTCAAGATGTTTAAAAAAGACTGGGAGGGGCAGATCTTCCAGTGGCAGATACTGAGAAGGCAACGCAATGCAGCCATGATGCGGTTCTCAGCGACACGTTAGGCTACGGAGAACGGAGCTTCAGCTTCAGAAACCCTGCTTGTTCATACGGTGAAAAGTGAAATTTGCCACATGTCAGATTTTTAAAGAATGCTTTAAGCTCAGCACTTGACTTAGAGAGAAACTTTTAAAGGAAAAACTAACATGCACGGGTCCATGTACAAAGCAGGATTCCAAGAAGGGCTGCTGGTCCTGTGCTCGGGGCTGCTGATGGTGCACGGTGAATTCAGAGCGGGGGCCGGCCATAGGGAAAAAGAGCAAGAACCAGGGGCTTACGTGTGAATGAATCTTCAGTAAGACAGCTCACTTCTATCCTTAAATGAACATTCTGTTGATCAATCTAAACATGTTAAAACAGATTAATCCAAGCAGTACTGAAACTAATATAAATAGAGCGGATAAAACCAAGTAAGACTAAAACTAATATAAATAGAGGGGATAAATGAATAAAACACTTAAACGATTTCTGAGTCTGGATGATTTATAAGGCATTGAATATGCATGATAGAAATAAAGTACCAAGCATAGTCCTGAAAACACTGACTCATGCAAGTAATCCTTGCTCCTGCAAGCACTATTTTTCAGGCTTAGATCCAAACACAATGCCTGACATTGTTTGCTCTGATAATCACTCTAAGATAAACAGATATGAATAACTACAAATACTTTCAAGCATTTCCTTTCACTTATAATGTAAAAAGAAAAATTAGAGGATAAAATGAAAATGTATGCTTCCACTTCCAGATTTCATACACCATTAATTCTGTGAAAATATATCTGTCTTCATGTTGAGACTTCTCTTTGCTTGGCAAGTTTGAAGAATGCAATATACTTGATAACCTGACTGAAAATTTGATCCTATTGTTTAACAAAATGAGGATTGTTTCATAAGGGGCTCCACCATGTCTGTGCACATTTTCCCCTAAGTAACAGTGTAAGATTTGTATTTCCCCAGACAGATGAACATTTATGTTGATGTACTTGGCTACAGATCCAATCTTGCACTGGCTGTAATACAGGAGAATTTTCCTTAGCATTTTGAATTATGGCACTGAAATAATTTAACAGTGCCTTCTGTGCATGTTAAACAAGTTTTCTGATATAGTTAGCTCTTACTGAAAGTTTGTTTACCCTATAAATTGTGCCACATGGTTAAACCACACTTTGGCCTGAAATCTGCAGGGGTTATTTTTTTCAGTATCACTGCAAATGGTGTAACTCTGGAAAAGCTAACATTTCCTCACATTCACTCACACCCCATGTACAAATACTCTCTGTTCTTCATATTCCCTAGGAAGGCCAGGTTACTTCTGAGATATCTGCTAACTTGCACTTGCAGAAGAGCCCTCCCCAATGTTAGAAGAACAAAGCTGGGAGGAACCAAGAAAGGAATATTCAGTTATTTAAAAGCTTACAGGAGAGATACCCGCAGACACTGGTTATGCCTAATTACTGAGAGCAAACCATGCAAGTCACTGTCATGGTTCTGATCCTAGTGAGAACATGACAAACACTGACATTCCCAAGATTGGGAGAAGGACGACCTCCTTTAACAGCTCCCTGCTTTTTGCTCTTCCTTTACCACAAAGCCTTTGAGGAATATTGTGGTTGATTTCTCTGAGAGGTAGGTTAATATTATTTTTACACCAAATTCATTTAGTTATGAGACGAAAAGCACGTTACCAGTGTAAAAAACTTGAAAATCATAACATGTGCTAAAAACGTTCCAGAGAAGAAAATTCCAAAATAGCCACATTTTGCCATTTTTACCAGGCCTAGCACTTGATTTCTTTGCTCATGACTAGAGTATCTCCATGCCACTATAAGACAAATAAACAAGAATATTAGTACATAAAATTGAAAAATGGATACTCAATCCTTCTTCAAAGGGAAAACCTAGGGGTGATGCAGACTAAACTTTACTTCATTGATAAAGTCTAATGATTTCATGACTTTAAAAAGACAAAAATTAGTATAATAATATGTCAAAATTGTCAGACTGGTTGAGGCCTGTGGTACATCTAGTTCTGCATCTTGTCACAGGAGATTGTTCAATGGAACAATTTGTTAGTACTGAATTTTTTTTTTCCAATGCAACCGGACTGAGACATCAGTTCATTATGCTCATGGAGCACATGTCTCCCAAATTCTTTATTCCCATCTTTTTTCAGAAACTCTTTGAAGCCTGGCTCCACTGTTGGCAGCCACCTGCAACCTAATTGCATGTTGTAAGAACCTATTTGTTTTTCTTATCCTTCTGAATTTCACAGAATGCCTCCTAGCATTTAAATTGTGAGAAAAGGAACAGGAATTTCATAGGATCTAAGTGGCTCTAGGTGCTTGCTTCCCATCAAATTCCACTAAGGTTCCAAAAATTTGATTTTCTATCAGGATAGCTACAAGGACATATTGTATCTCTCTTCCTATAGTATTACTTTTGTACTTTCTAGTCTTACTTTATACACCTGCCGTAGCAATTATAAATCTTAGGGACATCTTCTGAGGAACAAGTGTGATCATTTACCTCAAGCCTGAAGGGCAAGCTGCAAAGTCCTCCCCACTTCTGCTGTTAGTTCAACTGAAAAGAATGAGTCCCACCAAGAAGAAATTGCATGACGCACCTTGCACTTGGAGTGAGAGCTGTTAATCTACAGGCTAATCCAGTTGAGACATATGGTTAGGTAGTTGGGTAGCTCTCAGGGCACAATACTACCTTTCGTCTCCTAAGGTAATGCAAAAGTTCTATCTCGAATCCAATTTAAATTGGTGCTCCCTTGAGCTCAAAGATAATTTCTCTCTAATCCTCTTCTGGTTGTCTATAGGGTAACCTTCAAAATCTCAGATACGACACTGTAAAAAAATTATCAAGTCATAATTTTTTTAGCACAAACCCTAGCTATTTTTCCTGGTGGCACTATGTTCCAGCCGTTATCAGATTCAAGAATTCTTCAATTGCTTTGAACTCTGCATTTATTTTACTTTTTCAGATTTTTGCCAATGAAAATACATCAGCACTGCTTGAAGAGAAAATAATCTTGTCAGTTTTATTGTGCCATATCTGAGATGATGAAGGTCATGCTAACTAAAAGTCTGTTCCAATTGCTATGGGGTTGGGCTTTTTATTTTATTTTTGGTTTTCCCCTTGCTTCTACCACAAAGTAATAGGGATTTTCCCCTTTCATTCATCTTGCCTTTTGTTGTTTTTAATCGACCACCCATCAGTGCCGAATTGCCTTGTAACTGTCTGCTGAGCTTTCATTTGACAGAGATAGCTGCTATTGTTAACACGAGCCTTCACTTCAGCCCATTTAACTTTCCTCAGTTTGACAGCTTCACAATAGCCACCTTCCATCTAAAGAAAACTGTGATTTAGTAGAAAGGGAATGTGGGACAACAGCCTGATCTGTCACTCAGTCTCCAGCGAGTTCTCTTGGCATCAAGTTCCCCCACAAAGCCAGAGGATGAAATACTACAGGAAAATAAGACGGTCATGAGACATGTTCAGTTATATATTCTGGGAAAATCTGAACAGCAACCACACTTAAAAATACAGCCCTTTCCTGTCAGTAATACCTCGCGCTGGGCAGCAAAATAAATATTTTGACTGATTCTAAATTTCCATTTTTTTATTTATATTCCAAAGCAATGCTTGACTTTTTTATTTTCCTCTTCTATTCACCTAGTAATTGTTCTCAGATTGATCTACGACTACTCCTAGTGGAAACAATATGTCAGAAGTAAATTAAAGCTTTCATTGGACCAGTCATTGGTCCTACTCCATGTAAGTCTACATGAAAAGATGTTGATGAATTAAGAGTCTGGATGCCCTCCCTTACTGACAATTAAAAAAGTCAAATTACAGCTGCCTAAGCACAGCCTCAGATCACTTCCCAGCTCAGCTCCACATTCAGCTTTCCAGGCACATGCAATTTGGAAATACATTTGTAGCTGATTTTTTACTAATGTGCATTTATACCTAACACTCTTTTCCAGTTATGCTTAAATATGGTTTTATCATTTGGCACAAATGACAAGCTGTAGATGTCTCACTATTAGATTTGCAGGCATCATTTTTTTCTAGCCATAGTTAAATAACTGTACTATTTTCTTGTCCAAAATCCTTGATCCCAGTTTGATGAACGCTTTCCTGTTAAAAAATGTGCCTAGAAAATAGAATTTGATTACCACAAAGTCTATGTATATTCCTCTCCTTAGAGCTCTCATTAATTTCAACAGAAGATGAATGAGAAAACAGAGTTAGTACAGCTGCACCCTGCAAAAGGAACCTCTAAGCTGACTGTCATGTTCACCTGAGTTTGAGAACTATTTCCTACTATTTCAAATAAATAAACTACTTGGTAGTGGAAGCTAGTCACCAAACAATGTATGAATTTTTCATTTTGCAGCAGCCATTCAAAACGTCATTTAAGAGTTTGCCACAACTACGTAGAAAGGCATGTTCAAAACCAAAGACAGAAAACTGGACGACAGATAAACTCCAGTCAAAAGACAGAACAGTTACTAGAGAAACATCTACTGCCCCGAGTTCACTTGTGAGAGAGTACCCATGAGGCTCTAACTAGGAAAAACACCAGACCGCTCCACTGTTTCTAATTAGGGAGGACATCCTTCATTTTATAGCTCCTGTGGTCTAATTTGTAGAGAGCCATATCCCCTAAAGCTTTCTGTAAACCAAATTAAAACTCATTCCATCAAGGAGTTCTAGCAATATATGGTCTCTGATCACAATACATACTCATGGTCATAGAGCTGCTTCAGGCAGTCAGCTGGGGGCGTATTCTTTTTTTGAGAGCTATTCTTTTTCCTTTTTACTAGGAAACAGCAAATTTCTTCTAGGAAAATGCATTTTAAAGACCAGAGAATCTGGTTCTGTTTAAACAGTCATTCATAAGAAGGAACAGTACATACAGTCTCTCTACTGATTTTCCCGGTATTCTCTGACTTTTAATTAAAACATTTTGTCGTGGGTTCGATTCCTGTTCGGTCCCCATGTGTTGCCTGATCTAGTTGAGAGGCGTCCCTGCCCATGGCAGGGAGGTTGGATTAAATGATCTCTAAGATCCCTTCCAGCCTAGGCCATCCTATGATTCAATGATTTCTTCCCCCTACTTTTTTAGTTAAGATACCTCAAAGCTTCAGCCAGCGCAACAAACACTGCTAGAAATTTTTCCTCTAAATGATAAAAACCCCCTAGCTTAGGGCTTTTTAGGAGACCTAAGACTCCATGAATGCTTTTGAAGTTTGCAGGCCCTTCTCAGTCCAGAAAACACTCCTATCATGTGCAGCAGTAGCACAAACATCCCATGATCTACTCTATTGTCTTTAACCCAGTTCTGGACAAGGCAAGTAAATTCGGTCTGTGGCCCCATTCAGTCCTTGGCCTCTAGGCTGACACTATCAACAGGAGCGCCAGTTAGAATTACAGCTCCTGGATGGGGACACATGTCCATTAGACTCTGACTGAAGCCTTCAGTTCATTTCATGCCGGCCACTGAACAGCTCTGCGAGTGTAATGACTTGCTCACTACAAAGCGGCTTTGAATTTGAACTGGTAGCCAAGTTCCCTTCCCAGTTACAAGGACAATTTGGTGTCACTTTATTGCTGAACTTCCTACACGCACACACAAACAAAATTTCCTGAAAAAAATTCCTTCTTCCATTTCTGTGGGATCCAATACAAATGCACAAGTAATTACCCACGCGTCTGGCATGGCTGCTTGTATCAATCAAGGGTGCAAACACGAAGGTAGATGCTTATTTCCTTCCACATGCAAAAGGACTGAGATAAATTTCGTCAAGTAAGATTTCAATAAAGTACTTATCACAGCTGGTGTAATTACAGAATTACCTGTGAAAAATCACAAGGGCTGAGGGATCTAATGACTAAGTGAAAAACGACAGCACAGTATTAAAAAAATGTCTACAGTCAAAATATTCCACTAGGTAAAGATCATACATCCCCTGCCTTGAGACCTCTGCCAGCACTCTTCGAATGCAGGCAGGAGAGAGCTTTGCCTATATTATGTGAGGACATTTTGATATACATTCCCAAACTCATTCCCGATACGGCAAAGTGTTGGTTTGCAGTAGCAATTGGATATTAAAATCTGATTGGGAAGAAACTTGACAGGCTGGCCCCCAAACACTGAAAGCCCTTGAAAAACTTATGCAAAGGGGATGCCCCGTGGCACACACCAATGCCTGGGTGAGTCCCCAAATTCCCAGGAGGGTGCTGCTGACGGCTCTGTCTGCTACACCCACCTCCTTTCTCTCCACTCCGTATTCTCATCTCTTTCATTAGCCCTTTATCCATTCATTTCAAATAAAACAAATACGTTCACTGCTATCTACATTTCCTGTGAGTTATTTTCGTCGTCAGTACTCTATTAAAGCCATTTCAAAGTAAACTGGTGAGAGAGCAAGAGACAGTAGTGCAATGTCATGTGTCTTCTCAAACCAGTTGAATCGCAGCAAGAAGTTAAAAAAAAGAGATCTATTTAAAACCAGATTAAGCTCAAGCTCCTAAAGCATAATAAATTGCTCTATTTTAACTGACTGAACTGTGCACACTTAGAATACAAGGGCATATTTCATTTGGGTTTATGCAATTGTTCAGTCTACTTTTCTACGATTTCACCCATCACCAGATGAGAGAACTTGTCAGGCAAAATTGTAGTTAATGATGTTTAATGGTAGCTAAGCCCAATAGACTTGTTTATTTCTTTTCTTCTTCATTGTTGCTTTACTCTCACTGAAATAATGAAAATATTACATGAACAACTTCTATATTATTTGCAGGAGAAGCTTCCATTACCAATGCTAGGTAACATAAAGCTTTATCTGATTTATACAGCAATCTATATAAATCTACTTTTATGTTTTATTTGATTCCAGCCATTAGGCTGTGCTAGGAAGTAATTCTAAACTATCTATCATAGTGGCAATTCACTGTACTATACCAAATTAATCTACATAAATCTATACCTGTGTGCAGGGAACCATCATGGCAACATCACCAGTATGGAGGAGGAACGGATGCCAGTAATTCTACTTGTAGGCTTTCTAGGAAGTTCGAGCTTTTTCTAAACCACTGAGCAGAATACAGATGTCCCCCGTTGAAAAATTCCTCTGTCTCAATTAACTGTATCATCATTAGCATAGCTCTTGCATTTTAAATTTCAGAATATGAAACTGCATATTAGGAGAGACATTTCCTCTTTATGACTGATCTAAAGTCAAAGCTGGAGCACGAATGCGCTGTTTGGAACAGAATATCCTTTTAAAAACCTGTATTCCTTACTGATTTAGAGTTCCTTACATAGCTGAAGCCAGTGTGCTTTGTACAGCTGAATGGGGCCAGCTGGCAAAGTAGGAGCATATCGGTATTCTGACTGCTTTTCTTTTGTTTGAATATTACCTCAGTGGCCATAGCCTAAACGATGTGAACTTGATGGGTTTGACTATGACCTCAGCTAAACTGAACAATATGAAGCTGGCACATCTGTAATCTCAGGCTTGCTATTTTTCAATTTATTTTTCACCTGATTTGTATTAAGATGTGGTTCAGATTTTAAAATAAAAATAAAAAGGGCCCTTCTGCATTCCAAATCAATCAGCAAATGCTGGCATGCCAGAAGGCAGGCTTCATCTGCCTCTTCACACCACATTTGGTGGATCCCTGACTTATGAGAGCTTGATTTCTAAATGTTTATGCAGAAAGAAATGCTTTACACATCCGCTCCTTTTCAGATAGCCTACAGGGATTTCTGGCAATATTTTTTTTCTCCCCCTGCCTTCCAGGTTTTCTCCCTGTGGACACATAAAGACATTGTGACAGCAGGAGTAGGCTCAACTCGCAGGGAGCAGCATCCGTACATATTATTGCTATTGACTCCATGAGATAAGCTGGACATCTGTCTTTACTTTTAGCAAGTTCCACAAGGATAAACACGAACATGAATGTGGGCTGCCCACGGACAGTTTAGTGGTGCTCTTTTATAGCTCCATCCCATCGCTTCTGTCACTTTTGTCTGAGCTATATTTCAGCCTCAGGTCACGAGAGTTCAAAACATAGTCAATTAATCAAATGGTTTCTATGAACGTAACTGCAGTTCAGTAACTGTTCCCTATTCAACATAACCAAGGAAATGAAAGGAGAAGGTTAATGTGGAGATAGCTAGGTTACGTGTGGAGCTTTAAGCAGCAATCCTTGATTAGCCATCATCAGATGGGGCATTTTATTGGTGGAGTTATTTTATGTGAGACAAAAGAACAAACCCGGGACATTTATGGCCTGATCCCGCTCTCAATAAAATCAAATCGAGTTCTGCCATTGACTTATGCCTACAAGTTCAGGATCTATGATCCTGACAATAAAACAAACACAGCAGCAGAAAAACAAAAGAAAGAAATGGAAAAGGCCTCTCTCTTGCCATGCACTATGTTTGCACTAAGAAATATAGAGGATTCGGAACTCTAAGGTGAAATAACTGCTCCTTAGAGGAGGGGAATTGAATATAGGAAATGGTAACTAATATGCCAAAGTGGTTGGGGAGAAGGGTATTGCATCAGTGACCAGGTTTACACCTGTTTTATCAGTGACTTCAGGTGACATTTGTAAATCTGCTGATTCCAGCAGGCGAAAGCAGAAGACCCAAATTCCTCGATCTCCACTGCCCAAACATGACCTATTGAATAGGGTGCGAAGCAGCGCGCTCAGCCTGCCAGGCACCCGTTTAGAAGGACTTTTCTCTGTCTAATCTTTATAAAAATGTTGGGATTTGTCTTTGCATCACTCAAGTCTGTTAAAAAGGGACCCAAACAAGCCCTCTAAGCAGCGTGAGAACTCTTCTTTTCTTCATGCGATAAAACCCCATAAATATGTGTTTCTAACCACTGAAGACAGCAAGCTTTGAAGGGCTTAAATGGAAAAAGCTAGTTTAGATTGAGCCAATTCGGGGTATTGCTGCACATGTCAAACAGCACTTCAGCTGACAAATGGTCCCAAAGAAATCTACAGGGCTATTCAGGGAATAAGGTGGTATCTGGTATGAGCAACGAGACTAGAATCCAGCCCTTGTTTTATTTTCAGTGAAATTTCAAACATGTGTTTGTTCTAATCTTCCCTTCCTTCTAGGATTCCTGGTATTCACTTGGCCTGGCTTTAGAGACAGAGGAATGTAAAAAACAGTAGTAGTAAAAAAAAAATTATTAACTCTCTAATATATGAGCAAAATAGTTCTATTTTTTTTTCCTGTAAAATATGTGGCATAAACGAATTCCATAATAATGCTATGCATTATAAAATTTTTATTGGCACTCATTTGGGATTACCCACATAACTCGCTTGTGAGTTCACTACTCATGGGTAATGCACTCATCCCAAACGCATGCTAAAAAACAGCTTATGTAAAAAGTCCTATTAGAGTTTAACAGAGATTAAACTAACAGGTTTTTTTACAGAAGCCTCTTAGAATAAAGAGGTTCATAGAAATTATAAAAATCTTAGTCTATAATAGGCCACGTTTTCATTAGATTTATCCCAAACTTTCCATATTAAACTCTCTAAGTTCTGCACCAGCCTTCACTGAAAGACAGGAAATCGGAAAAAACCCACGTTATTTCTATCTACAGACTGAGAATCAAGACATAATTTCCAAAAGGTCACACAGGAAGCCCCTGTTAGAGCTGGAATTAAAATCAAATTCTCCTGAGCACCAATCCAATGCCTTAACAACAAATTAATCTTCCCCCAACATCTGTGCTTTTCTTCACCTACTGTAGTCCACACTCACCCTGGTACCGTTTAAACCTCTCTGTTCAGGACCATAAGTGACATGGTTAGTACCTGTCTTGACTTAGAGCATCACACACACAAACTGCACGCCTGGACAAGCTGACTTATGAGGGGCCTGAGCAAGGTTATCAGGCCGTGCACTCAGTGGGTCAGAAAGTGAAAACACTTTGGCGAGTTATTAGGTACATTAAGTGTTAAAGCAATACAGATATTTCCAAGGGAGGTGGAAACATTAAATAAGGAAGAACACGTTGTCCTTCTAATTTTCAGAATGATTTCCTACCTAAAGATAGACATATCATTTGATTTCCAATCACTTCAGAGCAAGTAACTTTCTCTAAAATCCAAAGAACACACTTGCCATTAACAATCTCAGCAGTGCCTAATAAAAAAGCACTTAAGCACAAACTACTTAATTTATACGACACGTAGCTGTAAGTTATCAACTGCTGAACCCTGTGTAGGAATTAAATACTCATGTTTTCTCTACTGATTCAAGTTGGAATTTTATCCCTCAATTGTGCAAGCTTGACAGCAGGGGAAAATGAGTGAAGTCAACCCTCCAGCAACACACTCTGGGTCATGTTGGGTGCTGGGCAGAGGCACAAGTCTGCGCAGACAGTTAGAATGGCATAGGCTGGAAGGGACATTAGAGATCATCTAGTCCAACCTCCCTGTTTTGGGCAGGGACACCACCTCTCGACTAGACCAGGCAACACATGGGGACCGAGCGGGAATCGAACCCGCGACCTCGGTGTTGGTCCTTGTTGCCAGCACCCCGCTCAAACCACTGAGCTAACCGGCCCCCTAGAAAGCTTACAGACTTTCAGAACCTTCTCAGTTTTCAATATAGGAATAAACACATACTTTGTTTTCACTGAACCTGTTGGCAAAGCTATGAAATGGCTGAAAAAGTAGGTATTTATTTATTTATCTATCTATCTATCTATCTATTTGTAGCATAGGCAAGTACTTTGCTCAAATGGGTTATAGAAGGAGTGGAAAGTGCCTGAATCAACAGAACAGATCAGATGTGTTGGATAAATGCTAAGCCGAAAGCTATAGGAAGGACAAACACACATATTCTGCTGAGAATATATTAAAAAGGAAATGTCAGAGGACCAGTCAGCCTGGGGAACGGGACAGAAAAAAGGAAGGTAATAAAGCAATAATCTCAGACGCAGCTCTGGAATTACCCAAAGTCTGCAGCGCTCTGTAGGGATTTTAAAGAGCACATTTAGAAAATTTGTTAGGAATTAGGAGAGCAGGGTCAATAAAGTTAAACTCTGTCAATAATCACTCTGTAATATGTACAAGGATCTTCCACCACAGTGCCTGAGGGCTACCCCTGAACTTAGAATTGAACTTTTCAAATTTAAAAAGACCCATTTATTGCAGCAAGTCATTGGAGAAAATCTTGTTATGGAAAAAGGCCTAAAAGTAGTGCCGTTTTCTTAACACGCAGGACTGACCCCCCTCCCTCCTCCTCCCTGAGAGCATCTATGTACTAAACTTTGCCAAGAGGAATATTTAATGAGAAGTCTTTTAAGTCATTAGCCCAGCCTAACAGCACCTCAAGTGACGGCAGGGATTCAGGCGGCCAGGGCAGGCCACACGGGGAGTGATCACGTTACCAAAACCCAGGGCCCAACCCTGTTCACTGGCGGCCACTGAGGCCACAACCCACATGATGGCCTGAGAAGGGGAAGAAATCGGTCTCTCCCCTACCCAGTCGTCTTCACACCTCCGAAGGCCACGTCTCTCGCGAGTCACGCTGTGCTGCCAGGGGACTTTGGCCTCATGCTGAACAAACTGGTGCCAGTGTAGAGGCCACATGGTGCTTTGTCTCACTTGGCGGAGCCCACGTGGCCATGGCAATGCCACCTTGGCCATGTCAACATGGCCAGGCCACCACAGCGTGGCCTGAGGCTGGTGTGGCCTCACACTGGCTCCCCAGTGGGGCCTGGGGTGCTCTAATGCAGGGTGACAACACAGACGTCCTCAGGGCTTCGCTTTTGAACATCACCCTGGCCTCAGTGGCTCAGGCACAGGCATTAGGGGTATCTTGGTATACACCCTCCGGGAGGAGAAAGGCTACAAAAATTCATTGCAAGCTTATGTTTTACTTGAGTATTTACATAAAGCATGTGTTAAAAGTTAAAAAGCCCCCCCTCCGCTCTCTATTCTGTAATTCAAAACATTGTGGCAGTATAGGATGCTCTCTGCTCTGCCCCCGTGAGGCCACATCTGGAATACTGTGTCCCG
>NW_009713087.1:33045-53912 GCF_000703405.1 Apaloderma vittatum | reverse complement strand
GATGATGAAGGGAGTGGAACATCTCCCTGATGAGGAAAGGCTGAAGGAGCTGGGGCTCTTTAGCTTGGAGAAGAGGAGGCTGAGGGGTGACCTCATAAATGTTTATAAATACATCAAGGGGGAGTGTCAGGAGTAGGGAGTCAGGCTTTTCTCAGTGACGTCCAGTGATAGGGAAAAGGGCAACGGATACAAGCTGGAACATAGGAGGTTCCACAAAAATATTAGGAAAAAAATTTTCACTGTGAGGGTGACAGAGCCCTGGCACAGGCTGCCCAGGGAGGTTGTGGAGTCTCCTTCTCTGGAGACATTCAAAACCCGCCTGGACGCGTTCCTGTGCAATCTACTGTAGGGGATCCTGCTCCAGCGGGGAGGCTGGGCTAGATGATCTTTTGAGGACCCTTCCAACCCCTGGCATTCTGTGATTCTGTGATTTATGTTGAATTGCTACAGATACCGACTGCCTGAAGCAACAGCCACTCAAAAGTGTTTCATTCCGAGGTGAAGGATAGGAGTTATATGCTCCATTACATGAAGGAGTGAAATAACAAGTAAATTTTTTGTAAGAGAAATACCAAAATTGTGGATGTTTTTAAGAGAGCTAAGCGAGCCCTAAAATTAGATCTTGCTCTTTTTTTTTTTTTTCCAGATGACATTATTGCAGTCTTGTTTATTGTTAAATGGCTCCATGGTGCTAATCTGCAATGGTATGTTACCAGAAAACAGAAAATGCCTAGAAGTACTTGGTAAACGTGGGTCTTAAAGAGGACCTTCACATCCTTCATATGAATGATTCCAGTAACTTCACTGAGATTACTTCTATGACTAAGCATACCAGGATCCTGCTCCACTGTTAACACATTCAATTTATCCAACGACACGGTACGACAAATGAATCCATCACGGTTCATACTTGTAGTAAATTTAGCTTTTGGGTGTCACATATGAAAATACACACTCAACATAAAAAAATTCAGCTTTAAGTTAACTGCTAATTTTCAGTCAGAATATCTCACAAAGATGCACTTTGTCACCCTTCATACCAAATAGAGTTTTGCTGCTGCTTTATAAATGGTCTTCAGGAACTCAAGCCTAAAGGAACTTGCCACTGCAGTCCTAAACCTGATGAGGCATGAGATCACATGCACGTGCACATGAGATTACAACCAAGAGTTCTCAACACTGCACACTTGGGTCTACCCTAACCCCTCCTCTTTCTTCAGTGGGAAATTTTGTTTCAGCACAGTTTGAGGATCTTGTTGACAAAACCCCGTCAGGTCTTCTACAGGTGCATGCCCGTGAGTGCCAAAACACATCAGCATCATCTGGACTGAACTGAATGCACTTGGGACCTGCTGGAGTACTCTAAAGGCTGTCCTGGGCAGGCACATTAAATTAAGAAAATGTGCATGTGTTTCTGCATGGGAAGCACAACAGGTTTGTGACAAATCCAGCGAACGCTGCTCAAAACCTTTGTGCAACTGGGTGCTACCAAGTGCTGAACAATATCCAGTTGAAACCTTGAATGTTTAATTCTGCATCCCTGCTTCATTCTGCTTAGTTACATTTTCCAAAACTCAGTAAAATCCACTGCAGTTTGAGGGATTTTAAGACTAAACATGCTTTTTTCCAAGTACAAGCTCTAGAGCTGTAAATGATTAATATTAATAATGAGGAAAATCTGTCATGTATAAACAATATAAACAAACTGTAACAACCACTTAAATTTGTTAATCTGAGAATTTCTTTTCGCTGATTCTCTTCCATAAACAAAATATTTTTTTCATCAGGCAGTATCCATTATGTTCATCCTTGGTGTAGTTACAAGGCAAAAAATGTGGATTATTGATGAAATAGATCATAATGGCTCTTTCTAAGCCATTATCATTTATCATTTAAATGTGTATTCAATGAGCTTTAATCTGCAAATTTGTCACGACTGGGAGCCATTACGATTTAACAGATTCATTGTGTTTGCTTTTTTCTTTTTTTAATACGATGCATGGTGTGTGTTCTGTAGACTACATGTGAAGTAATTTTACCTATCAGAATGCACTTCAAAAAACTTACTACAGACAAACAACAGCCATTTATCAAAGCGTTCAGTCTTTAAAAACACAACAATGCTGAAACACCATCTCATTATACTAATAAGTCCTGCAACAACTTCACATTGCTCTTTCTTCTGAAAAGTCTCAAACTCCCATTACTTCTAACAATATGATCATGACCAGTCATATCTGAGATTTCAACTACATATATTTTCTCCAATCCCCTAAATATTTAGTGGTTGAAACAAAGCAAAAAACATCAACAAACGCCCTCTCACTGGTATTAATCAGTCTGAGCTGCGTACCATATACTACCAAGGATCCAACCATTATTAGTCCTTGTGAAGTTTTTTTTTTAATTCACAAGAGTCAATTAATAATAGTAAAACTAGTATGTAACACTGACAAAAGCAAAACAGCACGGAAAGTTCTGTATTCTGGAGAAGGAAGGTGATACTGGATTCCTAGCTCAGTGTTTGCATAGCTGCACAATTTACAAAACTGCAAGAAATGTCAGCAATTGGCAATATATGAGCTTTTACTGTTTTTTTTGGCTATGGCAGATTAATTCCATATCCAGTTTGTATATAATTCACTTAACACCTTTTCTTATGCAAGTTCTGCAATTTCCTGAATAAAATCCCTCCGGGAGCAAGCTGCACACTATCTGAGCAAACTCTCCCTGTAGACCCCAGGAATGTTGCTGTTTGCTTTGAAAGAAGACAGGACGGATAAATGTGGAAAAGCTTATCAACCCAGAACTGAGATCATCCACTAGTTGGGGTGTCCCTTTCCTTGCTGACATTACCCAAGAACGCTGTATGGTGGGAAGGTTCCGGCTCCTCAGCTGGGCATGAGGCAAGATGCCAACAAGAGATCAGAACTATTCACACGGCTGCACGGTTTATGCCTTTTCTATTTTGCAGCAGGCTGTTCTGAACGGGTTGGGGTGGGGACGTGTGGGCAAGTGATATGTGCGTGTGACTGACAGCTGTGCCAAGATGAGTTGGAAACTGTGGCCTCCAAAATGGCTACGAGGCACTGTGCTCCTCCTGGGTGAGCAGCCTGCGAGGCGGCTGCCCCAGAGCAGCTGAAAGCTCACCAAGCACCGCGGGGCTCGGCAGCGAGAAGGCTCCACGTAGCTTGGGAGATGGGCTCCAACCGCCCCTCAGGCCATGCCTGCAGGCTGCTAAAAGGAGCGACAGCGCTAAAGGCTTTTCTCATTATACATGGCAATACTGTAATTCCACAAAAAGCTAGCCTATAGCTGTAGCAGCACCGCATGGCACGGCTGCACTCGGCCCACGTGAGGTTCACGTGGGCACTTTCACGCCACCCTTAAGCACTGTTTGCCCCACGTTCACTTATTAATGAATTATTCATGGCTTTTCCGAGGATGGCTGACTTTTGCCTTAAACGCAAATATTTCCAAGCATTAAAAGATATGCATCTAAAAATAAAAAAGCAGTCATCTGTCGGGCTTAACACAAAATAATCTCACATAAAAGGAAGTATTTTTTAACAGCACATATCTGCTTTATGGCACTGGTCTCTTAACTTTGCGCTTACGAGTTAGGGAAACGGCCCCTTGGTGGATTACTTTTCATAGTTTGCTCAGTAATGTGTTTACAAAGCCATTGTTACAACTAGATGCTTATATATTTTGATATACAGCATGCACTACAACAGTACATCTTCAGAGATTTCATGCTTATTTTAAAAACCTATTTAAATGTTTTTTTACCTTCCCCTCCAGCAAAACACAAGTTTATTGCCAGATACTCCAGGGCTCCATAGTCCAGCCTGACAGTAATTAAGGCAGAGTTAGTGGTGCTTTGCAGGAAACAGTAACAGTGGCAAATGTACAACGGGATGGGCCAAATTCATCTCTGACGGCAACTCCTCGGAAATAACTAACTCGTTCTAGGAATTGATTTGCCACTTGAAATTTCAAATAACAGCCTCTATTTTTAACTGTCTAACATTAGCGAAGCACATAACTCAGAGCCTGAGAAATGTTAAGTGGATTTTATTTTGCTTTGTTAGAAAACTGCTCATCTACCTCACTCACTTTCTCCCATGTATCAGGTCAACAGTCTATTCCAGAAATAAGTATTTTAAGATGATACAATGTGTTATTTCAACATAATCTGCACTTGCTTAATGCTTACCTGCCCTTAATAATGGACAGGATTAATGATAATCATTATCCTTAATCATGCAGTGAAGGACACAAAATATATTACCCAAAATTTTGTGTTTGTGAACATCTGTAAGATTTCCTTTGATCCTACAACTGCACAATACACCAATACATAACAAATCCAATACTTTCGTAATCCAGTCTACAGAAAACTAAAGGAAGCATTTTTCTGTGCCTGCCTTCTACTTGAATCCAGACACAAAATGTGGTCTCAGAATTTTGCCGTAAGTTTGGACACTAAGCTTTGACAAAACTCTCTCTTCCAAAAATTTAATGCCATCTACCTACAGTTATTAAACTTTCATCTAGCTATATATAGTACTTACAATCCAATCCGATTCTGCAGCAGTTACCTAACTGCACAGAGCATCTAATCCAATTCAATGGTATCTATTTGTCCGCTAAGAAATCTCCTTTATCTGATACGCAAAATCTATGTACTTTTATGATTTTTTTTCTTTCTTCTTTTTTTTTTTTTTTTGTGGAGAAGACAGCAACCCCCACAGGGCCTTTAGAAAGAGGGGCTACTGGCTGCTAGGAGGCAGCATCCCCTCATGTGATGGGGGGGTTGTTCTGGTCCTTTGCTTTGGGAAGTGGAGCAGGGCCCTCAGAGCATCCTCTTGACCCTCAGGTGTTTGGTGAAAGCCACATGTTAACCTGAGATGGTGCTGCAACCTAATCTCCAAATATATTTGATTTTGGGATGAGGGGGATTCCTGGATAAAGTGGACAAGAGCAGGAAATCCTTTATGTGACCCTCAGCACTTTCTCCCTTCAGGTTCCCACTACATTCTGCTCTCGATAGGGACAAAAATCAACCTCCTTCAGTAGCGAAGGACTTGCACTATTATCTCCTTCCGACTGTTGCATTGATTAGATCGGAAAATGAGTAACTTTTATCACACTTGATCTGAAATAGCACTATTTAGCTTATGTTTATCCCTTTACATCTACAGAACAGATAATTGCATGGATCCTTGTAGTCAGCCACAACACTGTGTTGTCTCTTTTGATCCCTGGCATCAGGTTAAAGAAGAAAAAAAATAGAAAGTTAATCTATGGTTTAACACTGGCCACTGTCCGGCTCCTGCTACCTGTCTGGGCTGGGTGGTTCAGACCTTTGCGAGCGCATGTCTGGCTCCCTTCCCACCATGCTTGCTGCCACCTTTAACATCAGAGTCTGTGCTGGATTCTCCAGCATGTGCTTTACTTTGAATTCCAACAGATTTTTGCCTAAAAAAAAAATAATCAAGAAACAGTTTACTGATTTTTACTTTTTCTTTTTTTTTTCATTTCTCCCTTCCTTATTTTTTTCAAGTACAGGGAAAGGCAGATTATTTCAATTAGGAGCCTGTCACTGACAATTGCAAGCAACCTTTCTTCAGTTCAGTGCAGCGGTTGCAGTTTTAAGTTTCTCTCTGCTTCTGTCAGGATCTAATTTTCAAGGCCCCGTTGCCATGGCAGCAAGTTGGAATTTTAATCCAGTACCAAAGGTCAAGACAGGTCACCAGTTTCAGTTCCTCTTCAATCTCCCCATAAAGAGCCACAAAAAGAAGCTGAGATAAAGGTCTGACCTAACAAAAAAATTCCAGTCTAGCACACAGTCAGACTTGAAGCTATATGATTTGTATGGGCTTTCAAATTTGTCTGGAACTATTGAAATTCATGCTAAATCAAATACGGGCAGCACTCATTCGCATTCTTCTCTCTCTCTGCACAAAAGCACATATATGTCCTTAAAACACAGTTACGTGCATGTAGCTTATCAGAGATACCCAAACCCTCAGTAGAGTCTAACAGGTAAATAGCTGTGAAAGCAATCCCCTCATTACTGGAGATACTTACTACTTCTGCAGACTCAGAAAGTCTGACAGCTGCATTTAAGTCTTTCTTGTCAATATGAGGTACCTGAATCAACATCTTTCTTTCAAAACCTGTAAAGATCTTTTTGTGAAGCATTTTGACTAAACAAGACTTTCCAGTAAGGGACAATTTCCTGAAAGCTAAACTACCTTCAGATTTTATTTACTATTTCTATCTTGAAGAATAAAAAGCTCCTGTGGAAATAAGGAAATAACTTTCTATTTGCCAATTTTCTACGCCCCCTCCTGTGTTTTCCATAACATGGATTTTAATTAAACAATTGGTTTGCACCTACCAGAGTAAAGCTACAGACATCTCCTCCTCCTCCAAGGCTACATAATCTTTTAGGGAAGCTATGGCTACAGCATTAGGGGTCTCAAAATGCATTTTTTCCGAGATGCATGGATGCAAGTGAAGGAAGCAGCTCTTCCTCCAGGAATTCAGAACAGTAATTAGCCCAGCAGTGGGGAATATTTTCTTTTTTCACCATTTGGGAGGACCTATTTCAAAGGTAAAGCTATTTGGAATCTGCGGCTCCAAGGGCCATCCAAGACAGAGGATAATGCGGTGAGCGTGGTCTAGCCCCATGGGGTGTTGTGAGAACTTCACTTCATAAAAAATAAGCCCTCTGGCCTGAAAATTGATAGGCTTTGGAGCCCTGCTGAGCCCTCAGCCCAAAGGATAATGGTAACAATATAAGTTCCTCTGGATGGAGAGTGTAAAGCTGAAAAAAATGTGGTGGATTATTGGGGTTGTCAGAGGGATTCAGAGGAAAGATGCAAAGGATTAAGTTGTGATATTAGGAAAAGTGGCTGTTAGTCTCACCTAGGATATTCAGGACACAAATTGGGACTTTCAAGCCCACTCTGGTATTACGAATGCCAAGCTTCCTGGCAAAATCCATTCTTCTTTCAAGCTTATCACCCATTTCCGATTATGATTATTTTGCAGCACGGTGCAGATGAATCCGGGTGACAATTTTCTCAGTTTGTCTCAGGCTACCGAAGTCTACAAAGCCAGTAAGATACGATGGTATGAATGAAAGGGACTAGAGCAAAGAGCATCAGGAAGAAACAGGCAGAGAGAGAAATGGCTTGGCTCTGAACCTGAGATTTACTCACGGGACAGAGATAAGACAAAAGGGAACAGGGTGATGACCAAATTACAGTGGCCAGAAAGTCAAGCCAGCAGTTAGCTTATATTCAGTTTATCAGCAAGCGTGCAGTTCACAAGCAAATGGGTAGGAGATGTCCTAAGCGTGATGGCTTCCTCTGCATTATACCCATTTATATTTTCAGTTTTACCGAGTACATTTGTTTTTCAAAGTGAATGTTTGAAGCTGCACTGAAGTTCGGAAGTGATTCCATCCCACAGAAATGTAAATTGGGAGGTCGGTCTGAGACTGGCCTTAAGCCATGAAGGCTCAACATATGCTGCTGCCTGTGGAAAAGCTCTTTAACTACAGGGAAACCTGTGGCAGATTTGCAGTCTAAACAGTTTCCAAAATGGGAACTGATACACAACAGACAGGGAAACACAACCTGAATCCAACATGTTAATGTGTGTCGTTTACCTGTCTCTATTAATACTGACACTTCAGTGGTCGCAGTTCAGTGGTTCCACATGTTCGGCAGTGACGCAGTAGGGCATCCTACTTGAGAACAAAGTATTTGAACTGCTACCCATTAGTTAGGGCAAATAAATGTTGAATTTTTAATGGAGGGCTCAGGTAGCATCAGAAGAAAGTCAAATGGTTCAGAGGTCACTTGAGTTGCAATCAGCAAAGCTGCCAAGAATGCAGTTGGTTAGCTTGTTTTAGGCATTCTTAAAGGCAGTAATTATGTGAGTCTCTGATAGTCAAGAAAAATTATTCAACATTGATCAGCAAAATATAAGAGAATTAATTTAGTTCTGTTCCCACAATCTTTTAAACTGATTTATAAACATGTCAGGAGAAAGAGATCATGGAAAAGAACGTATTAGGAGATAATTTTATTTTGACACGGAGGTTAAACTGTATGTGAGCCAGCTGAATAATGAAAACAAATTAGAAGTCTAATTTAGAAATTATTTTGAATAATGGGTTTATCTTCAAGGATACAGGGCTTTTAATTATGACATTGGATTTTAACACATTTCACAGCAGCTGAAATATTTTGCAAGTTTTCTTCCATAGCCAACTGCATGTTTTACTCCCAGTTACTCAGTACTTTGCTCAAAAGGGAAAATCTGCAGCAGTGAGGAATGAAATGATACAATCTTGACTGACTCTCATTGCTCCCAATGCAAGAACTTATGAGGCAAAAGAATGTGAAGTAAACTTCTAACTAACAAAACAAAAGAGTAAATAGGAAAGATGAATGACATCAAAACAGACCCTTCTATTTTCGTTTGCCATTTGTCCCTTTAATATGGTGCACTGGAGCTCTCTAAAGATTAATGAAGTTCCAATTACATGTCACTGTTGTTTCACTTATCATAATTTGTACATGGCAGTGCAAGTCCCTTGTACTCATGACTTTCCCAGTTTACCCAGAGGGAATATCTGTGGAACTTCCTACATCTAACAAACAGGCAGTACTTAGCCTAATGATTAAAGCTTGCCACACTCGCTAAGTGAAAATGAATGTAAGCTATAAAAGGAAGCAGGCTATCAACACTGTGGGATCAATTGACACTCTCACGCTTTAATATGATCGATTAAAAACTGTAATTAGAAATACTAAAATTACAGCTTCTCCAGTGTATTACACCTGGGCTGGATTGTGACTGGAACTCAGATACAGAGTTGGATACATAAACAGAGACATTCTCCTTATTCTGGTTGGAGATAAATTCTACATTTTTGGTTCCCATTATTCAACTGGAAATTGATGCATCAATGCTGAATGAATCCCCGTTTTTTAAAACTGATTCATTTCAAGCTTAAAAATTCACCAGTGCTTCTTGATTTGAACATTCTGAATAATAACATTACTTGTTGTTGTATTATCCAATATACAGTCCTTGGTGTAAAATCCTCTTGATGTCTGATTACTCTTCCTAAGGACCTCATGCTGATTCATTTCAGACCATGAATTACCTTTAACTCACAGCTTTAACATGCTGCCAAATTTTGTTCCCAGGTGGCTGTCCCTGACACAGTGGAGAACTTCCAAAAAGCCATTAGATACTTAGGAAAAGTAGTTAGACATCAAGAAGCACACTTCCATTTTCAAACAGGCTCCCATTAAGTATTATGATAATCTTTGGGATTAGAAAAGTACTGGTATTTACTGAAATTTTTTTTAGAACTGTGAAGTGAAATCCCGGCTCAGCTGAAACCAGTGGTGAGCACGCCTTGAAAAATCCTTGCTGAAATACCACATAAAGATTTTCGGCTCCTTGTTTTGATTTTGAGCCCATTGTTTTTAGCTGGTCTCTAGCCCCAACACAGCTTGTGTATCATTAAGTATGATGAATAACAAAAACTATAAAGATAAAATAAGTTGCTTTTCTCTGTTCCATAAAAATTTGCTGCTCTAAGTTTTTAATGATTTCCGGTAGTTCACTGAGCCCATGAGAAGGGCCTTTTAATACTGTATTAATACAGTAAGTATAGGAAGTAATTTTATGACAGGGGAAGAATACAATTATGATTACATTCTTCTTTTTTAGTGAGGCTTTTATGGAAAGTACCCAAGACTACTCTGCAGTATGATTTCGAAACACAGGATGTGCTTGATTAAAAAGGTTCTGGGTAGCTTCCAGCTGGACAGAGGCCAAACGCTAACAACCAAAACAGAACAAAAGGACTGGATGTTTGAGGATGACACACTTGCAGTGGTAATTATATAAGAGAAACCTAAGTCACAAGCTGAGTTTATACCCTTAAATTCATGGGAGTTGACAGAAAATCCTTCTCAGTGCAATTGGTTGCACCTTATCTGTTCCTGCTTCCTATGCTTCATAACAAACTAATTGGAGCAGACTGGCTGAAAACTGAGCGCATGATACCCAGTGGAGATTTTCAGTGAATTTGAAACTAAAAAAACCAGGGAAACCAAGTGTCATAGTTTTACATCACCTGACTTCAGCTATAAAAATTCACCATGGCATACGCATGTGCACATACATCAGTATTCTGGGATTAGTCACACGTACACCTCCTCATGTACAACCCAGGTGCAGAATCCAGACACAACCTCAACTACTATTTTACCTGCTGCAAAGCATTGGGGATTGGATTTCTCCAGCATGTGGATGTAATCAAGTACATTGAAACAGCACAGAAACGATGAAATTCTTATTTCAGAAAGCTTTACTCAGACAACAAGTCATGCACCTTGTACCCTCCTAGAAAAAATGGGCATTGGTTAACCCTGCAGTATGGCCACCCCTAGAAACACATCCCTGAAAGCTTATCTTCCAAAGATCCTACGATCCTTTGGTCTGATCTTCCACAATGGCAATGTTTCTACACCTTAATTCTGTAATGACATACACGCAGCTTGGCTGCTGGAGCAGAATACAGCATCATGAAGGTAAAGTGTGCTGCAGGCATCACTCAATTAGTTGTAGTGTAACTCAGCAACACAGTGAATGCAAGCACGTTCCTACGAATTTCTAACAAAGCCAACCGGAGTCTGTGTCACTAGAACCAATGTAAATATAACTTAAGTTTCACTAGAATTGCACGTAAACTTCAAAAAGCTGTGGAATATCTAGAAACATGGCCAGGTTGAAAGGTGTCTAACAAAGCATACAGATGAATGAGTCCAAATCCAGCTAGATTTGATGAAACTGAAATACAGATAATGCATCCCATTGACAAAATATATAAGGAATTTGGTGGGGAATACAGTTTGGAAGTCAATAAGACCATGCTGTGTGGCTGACAGTGTAGCAACAAATGTTACTGGGGATAAGCTGGACTGTAATTTCACTCGTACACTCCAATATCCCTGAAACTGTCCAACGTTAGAAAGATTAAATCCCTCTTAATACAACTGCAATCTGATAAATCCTATATTATTAAAATACACAATGACTGCAGGAGCTGTCAATCTATTAGGGTTTATTTGGATCGCACTATGCAGCTCTACTTGATACCATCACGTCTTTCTGTCCCACTCACTGCTTTAATTTCATTACGTCGTCAAGTACTGTAATTCCGAGTGAAAGTGCCGGTAACTGCACACGCAGATCTAAAGAAACAAATTGGCCTCGTAATACCAAGTCTCACAGTGGACTGCCTTCTAACCTCTCAAAGCCCTATGGAAATTCTTAGAAGCTGCCTTAACAATTTTTCTGCAGTAAAAGAGAAAAAGTGATAGTAATGGGTTAGCTGATCTTCATTTGGAAGCTAAAAATAAAAGTAGCTTTATTGCAGCTCTGATCTCTCATGTGTAAAATCTATCACCTACCATAAGAAGGCAGTTCATTGCAGCAGAACTCTGATTGATAGTACTGGAACTTTAGATCAAGCAGCAGAACAGAGAGCAACTCGTTCATAAAATGTACTTGGTGTCTTCGGGTTTTATATCAGGCTTCCTATAGAGAGCTTTGGTCCCATTAAATGCACTATATACCACTGAGCTCTGAAGCACTGTTCTTTTGAAATTCGGCTTATAACTATAAACCATGATTGACAAGTCTATTGCTGTTGGTTACAAACTATTGAAATATTGTATTTTATGGTATACTCACTAAAATATTTTTCACGGTGGAATCCAAATACACTTGTTTTAAGAGAAAAATCATTTGAAGATGTAATAATATTTTTCTACCTTTTTTTTTTACTTTGGAATGTGCTTGATATTTGGTTTGGATCACTTGGATGTTCTGAAACATGAATGCACCTATAATGTTACCAAAAACAGTGGTTATAGGTAGCTAGACTGTTTAAAAACCCCAAAGCAATACTGGAAATCAAATAGGAAAGGGCAAAAACTAATTTGTTACTAAGTTTCATAAATAAATGTTATTATTGCAAATTAACCTATTTATCACTAGCATTCCTCCCCGATTCTCTTTCAATATGAAGAAAAAATATTTTCATTTTTAAATTGAGTTAGTTGTAAAGCTTTACTCAACAAAATTTATTTGAATGATTGCTTCCATGACTTGTGTACTGCACCTTCAGAGCCTGGTGAGTACATCAACAGATTTGGCACGCACATCTCGTCTAGTCCTGCATCTCTTACCTGGTCACAGACAGATCGTTGAACTCTCACAAGTGTTTTCTTGTACACAAACTTGCACTTAGAATCAATATATTTAAATTAAGTTTAAAAAAACCCCATGCATGTAAAACTGTGCCCACAGTAGATGAAGAATAATTTTGAAGTAATTTTAAGTGAATACACCATATTTACGCATCAGTTAAGCTACTACAGTTCTGAATTTGAGAGTTTAAAACACTTGAAAAACCCAGCAGCTCTGAACTGAAATCAGACTCACTTTTTAAAAGTATAGAACCACCAACAACCTACTTTTCAAAGCTATTATTTAATTCCTGTTTGCAAATTACTTTGAGATCCTGGAGTAAAAGTAAAAAACCAGTTCAATCTCAACTCACTGCTGCATTACGGCAGCCTTACACCAGAGAAGCCTCCAAAGAAAAATGGTTTAACACAATGGAGAATTAGCTCTTCCGCAAGTTTAAACTGTCACATTTATAGATCATCTGTGATTTTCAGCTGTTTCAAAGTGTATGAAACTCAAGATCAGCTTTTCAACACCAGCTAGCAGAATCACTCTGTATGATGTGTTCTACTCTCTCTCACTGTATGAATGTTAAAATTCCTGCATCATCTGTTCATTGGGTTGCATTTTCTATTGTAAGAGGCTTAGTATCTGATGAGAGAAGCATAAAAGTGATTTAATTCTGGCAAGCTGAACAACTAAAATCAGCATTATTTCTGCTTAATAAACTCATCTTTCACACATATCTCTGTTAGCTAATGCTTAAAAAGAAGAAACAGTAATAAGCACTGAAAACATAAAACTGGTTTATGGCTAATTTTTAAGGACTACTGAGAACACCTGAACGCTAGGATAAGATTACGAGCATAGGTAGATTTTAGTTACCTTTGGAGAAATAAACTCATTCTTTACGATAAATTTAAAATGAGATTTAAAGCTGGAAATAATAATACTTACGACTTTTGTGGCACTGACTTAGTTGCAACTTTCCCTGCTGGATCACTCCACTCTGCAAACAAAGGAAACACATTTTCAAATGTCAAAAGATTACTGTAGAATTAAAATGCACCCAAAGCTGTCAGCCCATCTAATTATACTTGGTTTCACAACATGCCACAATGCATAACATGTAATAAAAAATGGAACTGATCTGCTTTAGCGCCACAGAAATTAATTTTTTAGCCTTTGTTTTAATGATGTTAAGCAGGAAAAAGAACAACCCGACGCTGACTGTTAGGACTTGGATGATAAAGACCTACTTTGTACATTGTATCCTGAGGTCAGATGTTGGGAGTCCTACAAAGAAGAACACACAAAATGTCAGCGTTAGTTACATAAGATGAAGAAGGTAAGCTATATCTCGGCTTGCTAGATTAAGGGCACTGGTGTTACACAAACAGGGAAGGAGATGGCACAGGGAAGGGATCACGTGATTGGTAAGGCAGCACCAGCCACATCAGTTTGATAAAAAACATTAGCTGTGGAGAAAGAGCACCACTGAGGGGCTCCTGCACAGTTCAGACAAGAGCTTGTCCTTAGCTGCTGTAAATCTTTGTTCCCCTTCAGGCAGACTCTGCAGAGATTTACACCTGTGCTGGTCCCAGCCCTTCCCAGGCTCAGCCATGGACGCGTGCAGGAGCCATCTCCGCGGCGCAACTCAGTCCACACCATGAATTCAGCTACGTGTTAAATTTCAGCACCACCACCTTTCTTTTTTTTTGATCCCACTGCTTGGAAATACAGTAACCTTTTATTGATAGCCACTGTTTCTATCTGGACTGTGACACACAGGATTTAATAAAGATGCTGGAAGCAGATCATCACCTGATGGAAACTGGTCCAAATCCAATGAAATCAATGGAAGTGCAACAACTTCAAACCAGCAAAGAATCTGGTTTGCACGACTGAGCATGCTAATGCCAGGATTCTTGTTGGCTCACAGTAACTAAGCTGCTTCCTTAATGTCACAGTGTTTTTTTGCTCAGTTTTTCTCAGGCTTTATAGTCCACAGTGATTGTAATCAGCTTTCCTTCCAAGCAGTTTGATCATTTGAAATTAAGGTGTTATTTACAACCTCGTCTTACAGCCAGGCACTACTTTGCTGGAAGTGTTAGTTCTGTAGGATGTTAAAGTCATTAAAGCCCTCCCTGCACTTCCTCTTAGGGCATTATTAGTTCCTAATATTATACTGTGCTGTCAGTCAGTCCCTTGTGAAGTAAATCATGCCCTAAGAGTAAATATGGCACTTCAAATTTGAATGTCAGAGGGATAAATTGTTCTGATGGGTTCCGACTTTTTTTATCACACTTCCTTAAATGTTTCTCATGAGGATACTTTTTTTAATAGTTAAATTGAAAACTTCTAATAGTGTCCGTCTCTGGTTTATACGGCTCCACAATCTAGTCACATTATGTCTAAGATCTATAATTTGGTTAGCTGTCATTCATTTAATGTGATGTTCTGAAAAGACATTTCTGTTGCAGTTTTTTTAAGTAAAACTATAAAACTTGGAAACATTTATGTGCTTGCCTGTTTCCTGAAATACTAACTCACAAAAATAAAATAAAATCTAATTTCTATTTTGTATTGAAGTGATACGGTCACAAATTTTAGGATCAACATTTAACATGCCCAGAAATTAACTTTGATGTGGACCTTAAAAGTTCAAAGCAAACTTAACATAAACAGAAAAGCAAACCCAAATTTTAGCTTCTTTGAACCCATGCTTATACTGCTGCCAATGGAGACAGTGTCAGTCTGCAAGACTTAGACCAATTTCTGTAGGGTCCATCAAAACCAGAGCACTGAATTAAGAGATGGTATAAAAAAAATATAGCTTCCATTGGGCAAACCTCTCTGTTTTTACTGTAATCACACAGGTCAGACTCCTCTGTCACCTAAATGCGTTTAACTGACTTTAATCCCATTTGCAATGAGAATTATACTTTGTATGATTATGACATCTGATGCCTGATGCTGAGGCAGTTAACTGCAGCAACAGTGGCAGTGCTAGAACAGTAGCAATCACATTCCATTAAAATCAGACATTCTGGGCACTGGCTTTGTTTTTTTAAGGAGCCACAGATACTGCTAATTTCATATGATTTCCAATTAGGTATGGCGGCTGCATTGCGGGCAAGGGAGTATCTGCCAAACAGATAAAACCAGTAAGAGGAAAATCACATTCCACCTTCTAAACCAGGATGTGATTGCTTGAACCATAATGTCAAGCGGTACTGGTTCTATAAGCTCTTTTCCAAGGCTCTGCCTTTAGAAAGAACCTTTTATGTCGCTCCGTCTCAGACTGGTCTAGATTTTCCACCCTGAGAATGTTCTCTTGTTTGCCAAACATCATCAGCTCACAGTTACTCAGGTCCCACCAAGAGACTGTCCTGCGTACAAGCTCCATCTCTAACAGTGTTACCAAAACCATAGCTACAAGGCAACAAAGGAATTTGGGTGAAAGGCACATTCAAATCACACAACTTAATGATTCACTGCTTGTTAGGTGCACTGCAGGTACTCTCCAGGTGCTTTTGTCGTGGCAAGTGCTGAGTGCGTGCTTTCAGCAAGGCCGATACTGAGGATCGCACTGCGCAACCTCGTGCGCCCTTGGAGCGTGCACCCGGACAGATGTCACAGGGCTGCTCACGTGCAGGAACACCGTGAGTCCCTGTAATTTGACCGTACAGCTTAAACCTCGTGATGCAACCAATCACTAAGTAGGAACAAAGACAAATAAATGAAATACATTGCACTCGATGTAGAAAGATTCTTGTAACAACAGCGTAAGTTAAGTTCACTTTGCCTCCACTGTAATTTCTGCAGCTTTAAATAAGCAGTCCTACTACTAACAGTGATCTGATTGGGAATTTCCAACTAAAAATAGTCTTATAAACTTCTGAAAATGGAACCAATTACAAAAATAAACTCTCCAGTGAAGAACACTCAACAGACCACAATATTAACCAGGTCACTGGTAACAGCTTATTTGTACCTTGCTTGGGATAGAAAACTTGTTCTGCTCAGCCTTGCCAGGAGTGTGAATAGCAGTAAGAGGAGGAGGCCAGGAATGGGTCATCTCCTACGGAAGAAAAAAAAGAAATGTTTTTGAAAACAAATTCATGTACATAAAGAAGAAAGAGAGAAAAAAAAAGGATCATGTATTCTCTACTGAGTCTGGAGATGCAATTGCTGAAGGAAGCAGCACTACTCATTCTTAGATGTGGTAGATGAACATCTTAACTACCCAACAGGCAGCACTTCCTGGGAATGAGAGTGAGGACAGGTTTTACTCTTCAAAATTTTGATCAGTTGTGTCTTCATCAGGTGGCAGCTGACTCCACCCCCACAGTCAGCCCGTCGAGCTGTACGAACAAAGCCACCATAAGTACAGAACAAGGTTTTGCCTGCAAAGTCCAAGCAGGAAGGGGATCCCTCCTGCATCACACTGGATGCAACCCTACAGAGGACTACACGGCAGCAAAATGCAACCCTATTCAAGATTGCATAGTGGCAAAAAAGAAACAGAGGCAAGCCTAGAACAAACTGGAGTGGGCTTGCGGTATGAGTATCTGGTGTAGAAAAGAGTGGGGACAGTGTCCTGTGCACCTCAGCATCTTCCCTGAGCACTAGGCACAGGCACTCGCTGTGGTGTGCATGTCAGAGCATCAGAGCACGATCAATCCCATATCAAAATGAGTGAGAGATTAGGTGATAGCACAGGGTTACACAGTAAGCCCGTACTTAACTGGGAAATCCAAGCCTCTGGTGAAGAGTTCCTTCCCAGACCACTTAAGCAACACACCCATTTTCTGTATCAGTGTGTTTGGTCATCATTTGCACAAGTGTGTTTCAACTATTCTTCAAAGAAATTACCTGAGTGTCCACAGCTATGAAATACAAGCAGAAGAGACAGTTCACATCCAGCTTTTTGTGGCCGCCCTACCAAGCTTGGTCAGAGCCGATTGGGATTTATGTACAGAGGAGGGGGAAAAAAATCAGTAAAACAGAGAAACTGCCAAAGTGTTGGGTTAGGCTTGTAAATGTCCTTCTAATGAGTGTGGTTTATGGTAGATGCTGCTTCGTTTTCTCTCATCTTTGTTTTTGATTTAATAAAAGTTCAGAGAGGCACTATTACTTGTCTCTGGCATTCTGTTACATCTTTGTCTTGGTTGTTTTTCTTTGTCTACAAAGCTCAGAATGAACTTTCTTGAGACAAGGGAGATAACAAAAGAAGGTCTGATATAGGAAATTTTGTGTGCCATTGGCATAATTCTGACTGCAGTAAACTGAACTTCCCAGCTGCCATTTCGCACCGGTCAAGTCCAGGGCCAGCCACAACAAAGCGTATAGACACACAAGTTTCTGCAGGTAACACGACAACCACTGCAAATGCTCTACAAATAAAAATGCAGCATAATACAACTAGTTAAAGAAAATGTAACTGTTGTCAAAAGGGCAGTGTCATGGCTGCATTCGGGCTAGAGGCACGCCCTGGGTAGCTACGGCTGGATTTTTATGTGCAATTCACTGAAGATACAACCAGCAAGTTTCAGGTCTCCAGTTGTCCCTCACAAATCATGTGTCATACAAGAGGTTAGGAAAGACAAAGGAAAACTACACACCACTGTCCTCAGTCAGTGGGACAGGAGGGCATTTAAATCTTCCCCAAGCTCCTGTTAGACACTGGTATTTTAACAAAGCCCATCGCATTTCCATCCTTAGCAAGGCTGCTACTGCAGCAAGGTCTGGCTGAGCTCCACAAGGGACAGAGCCCAGGGAGGACCACTATGGAGAGCAGCTCTCAGCCGGTCCTGGCAGAGGCAGGAGGGCAGGGCTGGTCCAGCAGCTCGGCCCCACGGGGCTCGGTTTCTCTGCTTCCACCCATGCAGAACACATGGACACGCTTGCGTCTCGGCTAAAGGGCCCCAGAGCTTCTGACTGAGGGACGGGGTGGGTGCAGGTGTCTCTGTCCTCCTGAAAGACTTTTTGGGTTTCTGTGGGTGGAGCTCAGGGTTTGTTTTCAGTGCACAAAGCCCAAGCGGTGGCAAGGAGGAGGAAAGGAGCAGCTCATCCCTCCTGGTGGGTGAGGCTGTGGCAGCTCAGTGCAATGAGAAGTACATTATTCTATTGCATTGATTGCTTGACCTCTGCACAGAGGAAGGCAGAAAAGATTTAAGCATCCCGGGAACTTTTCTGCGAGATAATATAATCCAAATCCTGCATGCCTCTGCCAAATCCTACGCCACAGAGGTTGCTTTGTGGCAAATCTCTTCAGAGCACAATGATGAAACAGAGACTGTATCACATAATTAAAAGAGGGACAGGCAGCCTGATTGAAGGCAGAAACTAGGCATATTCTAGAACTGCAATTATAGGCTTGACCTCAGTCTCTTTCTGCCCACGCAAAAAAGGCTGGACAGAGAGCCTAAGACTCATGGGAAGGTGATGCCAGCAAATATTTCAGACCATTCACTGTCAAAATGCATCCAGTGTCCACTGTGTGCCAACCTGGTGGACTGAAGTGTAAGCAAATTCAGTCACCTCCTTCTCAGGGGACACCTGAACATAAAACAGCGGGAAAAGGAAAACCGAGCCTGCTACTATTTGAGGAAATTCAATTACAGGGTAAGAAATCCTGACCTCACTGAGGTCAGAGGCAAAAGACAACTTCAGTGAGGTTAGGACTAACCAATCAATGTGTTTACAGAGTGACCTTATGAGCATCAAAGTCTATTACAGATGTTCAAGTTAGGTATGTTGGATCACTTCAATTATCACTGCAATAAAAATTATTAGACAAAAAATTCCAGATAGCTTCACATATGCAAAACAACACAAGTAAACAACCTCCATGCGTGGAAGTAGCCAGGAAGCACATAGTTACTTACAGAAACATTCCTGTATGTACCTACAGAGAGGTGTCACAACACTGCTGACCATAGAACCTCGAATGACCATAAAGTTTTGAGTTTACTCATCTGAAAAATGTCTCTTCAAAACGTATGGGCAGCCACCCCAGCCTGACCACCACACGGCTGCATATTACACTCACTCAGAGCACAACTGAGCTACAGAACAAAATGCAAAAATAGCACTGCGGTGTTTTCCGTGAAGGGTCAAAACCCCAACCTCAGATCCTGCAGAGATGTGACCGTCTGCTTAACTCTCTCCTGCTCTGTTCCTTAAGCACATACACACTATTTTGGAAGAAAAAAGGATGTAATTTCTTTATTCATCCATATGACTTGACCATTCCTTGCTATGCCTCAATTTCTTTAGGAGGTTCCTCATCTTTAAGAACCCACTAAGCTCTATTTTGTTTAACTTGTGAAATCTAATAGATCTACCTTCTAATATGTTATGACTATAAAGAACCACACAGATACTGCGTGTGCTGTGTATGCATCCATTAAGATATATATATAAACAGCTTGGTTTGTAAATACTTGGTAAAGTAGGTAGGGAATTGCATTTTTTTTCCTTTCTCCCGCCCCCCCCCCCCCCCCCCCGAAAAGTTAAAACTTTAATCAATCCAAATTTGGAAGTATTCAGAAATTCCTGGAAGTAACAATAATAAAACTGAGCATATGAAATCCTTTAAAGAGGAATTTAATGGAAACAAAGTAATCCCACAAAATTGAGTTAGGATTTATTTTCACATGGTTTGGACTTAAAATAATTCCAAAATCATGTTAACTGTTGGAGTGGATAGATGAGTGCTATGGAAGCATGCATTTTTTATAGACCTGGAGATTAAATGAGAAAGTAAACCTGCACAGTTTGTTGGCTTAAAAGTCGCTGTGGTCCTCTGATGTAGTAACATCAAGCATCCTCCTTTCTGAAAATTATTTAAACATTGTTTTAATTGACTCCATGTGCTTTATTTATTAGAGCTAGGCACGCTCGTCTCTTCAGCTAAGCCTGCTTTTTTCAGCTATAAAAGCCCTCAGGTAAGTAACTAAGAAGGACACATGAAGACACAATCTAATGATTCACCAAAAATATAAACACTCCAAAGCAAACTTTTTAAGGGCTGCAGAAGTATAATGCCAAATCACGATTTAAATGGAAAGAGAGGACTGAGGAAGGATTTAAAATTGCATGTTTCTAAGGAAAAGGTCAGAGCAAGAGAAGTGAGCACAGGGGGTACGGGGCAGACGGTAAATAGCTTTACAAAATCAGTCCCTAAAATTAATAGCCGCCTTCAAGATTTATTTTTTTTTTCTGTATTTCATTTTTCCGCCATTTCCTTCTTGTTCAAAAAAAAGTGTGCAGTGTTTTTAAATACAGATAAAAGCACTGAGCCAGGCTCTCAGAGGTCATTATGGGAAAGAGCAGCCAGTCCGTGTACTCTGCGTTCCCACTGAAGCAGCCTCCCTTCCTCCAGAGCGCTCTAAACTGCTTAGCCTGATCTAATTTGAAGTCTCCCAAGATACAGGGCTCATGCTACTTCCCTTGGGTGAATTGAAGGGAGGCATGAGAACAGTCTTCAATTACAGAAAGAGCTGCTGCTACGGGAGAAAGTAATCTGTTCTCCACTTTAATGGTGGATATGAATTGAA
>NW_009713087.1:0-33014 GCF_000703405.1 Apaloderma vittatum | reverse complement strand
ACATAAATGGAAACTGCAGCCAGAAAGAGTCCTGCTGGACCCAAGAAAAAGCTCTCTCATGGTAAGGACCATGGAGCCCTGAAACAGATTGCTCCAAGAGCTACACAGACTCCATCTTTGGAGGAACACACTTAAGAACAGATTAGCACACATCAGTCAGGAAAGGCTCAGGCAGAATTGATTCCTGCATTGGGACAGCGATGCGGAGTAGATGATGAGATTTCTAAAACCCTTCCCGGTCCTTTTTCTTGCTCTGTAGTTTGATGGATCTCTGCTGGCCAAACACTACCCTTACTGGCTCTTTTGTGGACAGCAGATCCACAAAAAGGCAGAAGAAGAAAGCAACAATCCCAGTGTTTTAATTCTGCACTCTTAAAGTCCACAAAGGCAATTTCAGGACTGATGCTTTGCCCACATCATCAGAGGGCAGTCAGAGAAGCAGCCTGCACGCATCACTAGCAATAACGGCAGTCGAAGGCCACTGCTGATAAGGAGACTTTATCTGTGGTATTCTCTCTCTTAACTGCCCTTCTCAGTCCTTTTAACTCCTAGCTAAATCTGTTGCACTAAACTTTCTCCAATTTTTGGTTACACAGTATGTTAGAGTTGCATTTGGAAAAAAATTAATGTATGATGAATGGACGTTCTAAGGTTATTACAAACTTGATGTTACAGCTGGTGCTAAGCAACCTACTGCCTTGATGGAATAAGGATAACCAAGTGATCTACCATTTATTAAAGACTCTATTAATGATTTATTAATGTTTTATTAACTATTTATCAATGCAACTTTAATAAAAAGCGTATCTTGTTTCATAGCATCTTTCTGGTTTCTGCATTTATATAAACCTGATCAAATTCCCTCTACTAGGAAGCCAGTAATGCGTGAGAGGCAGCCACATTTTATATGTGTGTGATGCATACTGAATTAAAAACCATCTCAACCCATTTCATCTTTGGGGAAAAGGCTACAGAAAGAACGAATATATAGATATATATTTATAAATGTACAAGCAAATGACACTAAGGCCTAAAGGAACACAAAGGCAACAAACCTACGAGTTGTTTTTTATTAATTTTCCTTATGTAGGAATGAAAAATTTGCAAGAATAGTCGGAAATATCCTGGCCAGTAATCTGGCCTGCTTTATCCTGGGCCAAACGCTTCCCAAGGAAGCAATTTTGATACATTGTCAGTATTGACAGGGACTTGATAGATAAATTCATGGACATGCACTTGATTATCATGTTTCAACACTTACAAAAGTTCTCAGCATCAGAGGGATACCACATCTTTTTTTCTGTAGGTGGAAAAAAATAGAGACTTAGGTGATGACCTGATGGCCTCCCTGAGAAAGAGTTTTCCTGCTAGGAATGGGAAGGCAAGAAACTTTCTACTCAGGCTAATGTTTTAGCAAATTTACTACCATTGGCTAGTGGCCAGTACACATTTTTGGAGGAACAATGTGGCAGCTTCTGCAATGATGCCTTTGTCATACTAGAATTTACCTTGCTACTGTACCAAAAGCTAGAAAGTCATTTGGAAATACAATGCATACACATGAGTTTATTATTGAGAAGCTTGAGTTTATTCAAACAAAAAGCAACCATTTTCCTGACCATAATCTAAAACCACAGTGTTCACTTTGTGGGTTTTATCAATGACAACAAATAAGTTCCCTATGCCCAACTGGGGAATGGGATGCATTCCATATCCTCCCACGGCAAATTAATATTCCTTTCCATATTAACAAGAAGGGGAAGGACAGACAAAAATTATATTGAGTGAAAATGAATGTAGAAATTGCTTTAGAAGCCAACAGGGGTTGGCTATAAACTTCACGACATATGTTTTCCTTTCCTACTTCGTTAACATTTGAAAATCCACGAAGAGAGCGACAGCAATATGGACATTTTCTGTTTGTGTTGATATTCTCAATACTCTCCAACTCCTATATATTTCACTTTTCAATATATTTTCTTCATATTCTAGCTTTTATAACTAGTAACACTCATATTCTTTGCTTAGAGCATTTAGAAGATAATAAAAAAAAATAGCAAATCATGATAGATGTTCTTACTGCTGTAACCAATCTTATGTGTGTGAAGAAAAACAATGCTCCGTTACAGGGATATTTTCTTCATATTCTAGCTTTTATAACTAGTAACACTCATATTCTTTGCTTAGAGCATTTAGAAGATAATAAAAAAAAATAGCAAATCATGATAGATGTTCTTACTGCTGTAACTAATCTTATGCTCCATTACAGGGAGAAGGTATCTCAGCACAAGAGGCTGCTGTAGGAGGAGAGTAATGAAGCTACACCACATGAACCCACCACTGGATTTCCAATTTAAGAAGTCCAACACAATCCTAGAAGTAACCACAGTCTATATAACAGCATGTTTACACTGTCAAATGATTTAGCTCCCCGCTGGGTGCTGGGTCCCACACTGTGCATTTAAGAGTTCATTCCCAAGGCTCCTCTGTGAAACAGCCTGGATACTTCTCCCCAAGGTGGATCCGGATAATTTCCTACAGGGCCCACCTCAGGAAGATTATACAGTCAAAACCTGTCCTAAACATGGCTCACACTGTCCAGGACAGTCCTTCAATTCAATCCCAAGCAGGTTTTGCGCCTTCAAGCACCTTCTCACACATCCTTGGCATTTTCAGGAACACGAAGCACGACCCCCTAAGGCTCCTACTACACAAACATCATTACGGGGAACTGCAACAAAACAAGAGGTCTGTAGCAGCTGTGTCCCTACGCAAGTCGAGCGTAAGTCATCTGTAAGAGGAAAGAGCTGGAAGGACATGGGGGGTTCACAGAACGTGATCAGCGAAGTAGAATCACACGGTGTAGAAAATGAAACAAGACCTTCCAGGAAGCACACAGGAGAGCTCTCTTGACAAGTTTTATACCATGAGAGAGAATTAAGAGTTCCCTGGAAAAGGCAGGCCTGAGAAATTGTGAGGTTAAAGGTAGATGCATCCTGCATGTACGAACTCTCTGACCTAAGCTGTCTTTGTCTTTGACCATTCCCTAAGCTTCCTAGCTTAAGTTCAGGAGATGACCAGGAGCCAGTGTTGTCTCTGTGAGAAACCATGAGCCTCCAGAGAGCCCAAAGGCTGACGAAGAATAATGACATTTCTACTTCCCAGCCAACGGAGGCAGGAGGGCTTTTATCCACTTGCAGATGACGTGAAGCTTCTTAGGCATAGGCCATAACGGCCGCATGCACGGAGAGGATGACCACGGCTTTGAAGTTTTGCCAAGCACATGTGAGATGCTGGGCCATGTGAGGTATTTGTCTTTTCATCAAACCATCGTTCTGGGCAGACCTACTGATGGGTCAGGAATGTGGAATGTCAGAATGGGTCAGGCCTGAGGTCCCACTCATCTGGGATGCTGGTGGAGAACAGTCAGTGCTGTGTCTGTCACAGCAAGAGCACCACCAGAGCAATCATGAGGGTAAAATCCTGAGCCTACACATATACCAACCCTCAGCTGTGCTGAGATCCTGCCTGTTTAATGCTGCATCCAGAACTGAATATTCAGTTAACACCTGCTAACAGAAGTTTCAGAGTCCTAAAAGTTAATGAAATACCCATAAACATTCAGGTACTTGAAATCACGTGTTCTAAAACCACTTCCAGAAAGCCAAGCATCCCGCATCTGTCACTCTCTGTCACTAAACTGAATGACTTAGTTGTCCAAGACACAGTACCAGAGCCTTGCGTGGACAGTACAGCCAATGCAGTATCTCCTATTCTGGGCAGTTTCTCATCCCCACTGAGATGCACAGCCATATCCCATTGAGTTCACTTATTCAAAACGATACTTGTTGGTAACCATCTCCAGGGATGGCACATCTAATTTTCATGAGGGCCTCAAGAGATAGGAAGTATGCACTGAACTGTTAAATACAACATAATATCCTGGCAGTGCAACAGTATAATATAAACAAAGGCACAATAAGTCATAAAAAGCTAATTCTTTCAAAAAGTTACTAATACCAACATATAATTTCATCTCTGCAATTTAAAAAACATTGGCAACATTTCTCCAAGTAAATAAGCAACTGTGTTTTGAAACTATTCACTGCTGGCTCTTGTTTAAGGGAATCTGGTAATTTGTTCCATCCATCCTGAGCTTCACAAGCAAAAAATCATGTCTTGAATCGCCTGTTTTCTTCTCTGAAACTTAGGGTTCACACCAAGAGAAGAGCAGAACTATAATTTACAGTTACAAAACAAGACTGCACCTACCCTGAGGCACTCCACTGTGCACATTTATACAATACATTACACCAACTACTTTACGTTGCCAGATGTAATCAATTTGTGCTTTTTTCATACAAAATACAACAGTGAACTACGTAGTCACATGGCAAGACCTTATCCATGTAATTTATTACAAAATGCATTAAATTTCTGGAGCCACTTAATGCCAACATCGTGAAAAAATTCAATATCAGGCAAAACTAAATTACTCAACTACAAAATGTCTCGTTTTCTAGGCTTAGCACAGAAACTGTTTTAAGTTTTACATTGTGCACTAAGCTTTAGACCCATGTAACCAGATTATAAACCACATCCTGACGATATGATGAAACTGAGTCTAAGAATCATCAGGAATTTCAGAGTATCAACTTGTGCCAGAAGACACCAGCTTTAGTCTTAAAACAGAAGCATCAATTACCTGAAATAGCATATGGGGGAAATTAAGAAACCAGGATAGGCAACTTATTTGAGTTTAAAGCTTTTTTTTTTTTTTTGCATAAGCCATGATTTACTTTCATTAAAACTGGACTCCAAGTTGTTACTCACCAAATACAAAGACACGAAGCTACCACACACTGCTGTACAATACACATTGAAATCTTTTACAAAAGCTGAGGTTTTTCCCTTCGAAACCAAGACTCTGCCAGATCTCTTTCATTCTGCTAACCACACAAGCAGTATTGCAGCATGAGCTTTCCTGAGTGGGCATTCCAGGGTATCATTTCATTTTAATGTTGTTTCCCTCTTACAGGGACTCACCAACACCTCAACTCTAATGCCGTTAAAGCAGTGGTCTGAGGCTGCAGCAAGGACATGGTGAACACCTAGAAAAGCTCAAACCTGCCCTTTACAGAAGCTGTTCTTTTCCACTGTTTCTTTTTCTTCATCTACATGATGCTCTCCATAATACGCGTCCCAGCTGAGAAGTGTGAAGTGCACGAAGAACACACTCTCCTCTACAGAGTACGATTATCTTCCCAGTGCCGACATCAAAGACTACGAATGCTTCGAGGGCAAAGCCTGTGTCCTTGTTTGTCTTTATGCAACGCCTAGGGCAGTGGTGGAGCTTCTGAATACTGGCTGGAAAATCCTGGGTGGACAACACAGCCAGCTTGATCAGCATTCAGGGAGCCCTGGATGGACAAAAAGCTTCAAACAGAGGCCTGATCACCAGATCCTCTAATCTGGCACCCTATTTAGTGTAAGGTTAAAAGCCTAGTGTGTTTGCCAAAAAATACACTATGGGTTCTGGCCTGTAAGAGAGAGGCAGAGTCCTTACTGCTTCTCAACCTCAAACTTTAAATTCTCTTTGCTTACCGAAAGACCTAAGCAGCCACCTGAAACCCTATCACACAACCTGGCACTTATCACAGTAATTTTAGCCTTTGGAAAAGAACAAACATTTCAGTCTGGATTTCCTTTTCCTCACTTGTGCCTCGAAGCAGGTCTGTTCCTGCATCTGTGTGTCCTGTAAATCATGCCAACACTCCCCCTTTGATCCACTCCAGCTAAGCTAACAGGTGTAGAAAAAATAAGTTATATGCTATAGAAGATGTTTTGATACAACATATACTTTTTTTGGCATGTCGGCCTTACCCAAACAGGCCAGCTTAAAGAGTAAAGAAAACCAAAGCCAAAATATGCTGAGGCCTTTTTTGATCTCCCTTAAGGTATGGAGGCTTCAGAGTATTTCTAGTAGACTGATTCCCGCTGTGACATGCATGCATTTGATCCCTCATTTCCCAGCTCGTTCCCTCTTGCAAAGCTAGTAAGTCTGAGGTTGGAAACATTAAATACTCAGAACTGCCACTAAGATGTACGACAGCTGAGGATGCTTGGTCCCACACAGAGAGGTCTTAGTGTCTGAAATCAGCATATTCAGACTACAGAGCAGATGAATATATCCTCCTCCCATGCCCCCATTTTTAAAAACCTGACAACAAACTACATTGAAACAAACTAACTCCTAAAAGCTGGGCTGAAAAAAGGGCAAAGTCCTAAGCTTCCTGTCTCCAAACACGACACTACTCTTATTTTCCCACAGGAAAACCAGTGACTAGGACACAAAAGCCACAGCACTAAAATGCACAAAGTATGATGCTCCAGCATTTAAAAGTTATCTATCTACATTACCAGACGATGACATGTCTTATCTTTGTTGCTTCTAGATGGCCAAAAAGGAATAGCAAAGTGTTCATTAGTAATAGTTTATCAGGGGTCATATGAGCAATCTGGAACAAACTTGGAGCAAGCCCAAGAAAAGACCACCCAGCAGACCCAGGGCTGCTTGTGAGCTCCAAGCAGTCAGTGCTATTTGCAACTCCAGCTGGTGTCAAACACTGACAATTAGCAGTTATCACAAAAACTGGAATAAATATCATGTTCAATCAATTACCAAACCAAGTTGCTGATCTCACTTCGCAGGAGAGATACAGAGGCTAGAAGCAGTAACGTGGCATTCTGTCTGAAGGGTAACGTGTTGCAAGTGAGAAACACCGTAAGATCACAATGGTGCTGCAAAGGAGACAGGATGCTACATTTAGCAAAAACTCCCAGCCTAAGCCTTTTCAAAGAGCACAAGCAGTTAGTGTAACATTCCTCAGGGTTCCTGCAGCCTTTCAAACATGATAGCTTTCTTGTAGTGTACACTTATCATATTAAGAAAAATGGTAATGAGGAGATCATGACAAGTTCTTTTAAAAAGCAGCAATAACTCAATTGCCAAGGAAAAAAGGAGTGATAACTATTTTCATGGAAAGAAGCCTCCAGTGAACGCCTCACTGCTGAAGCCGTGTTCTTTGTTTTTGTCTGAACTCAGGAATGACAAGGGGCTGCTCTTCGAAAACATCTTTAGTACCAGTTTTCATTTGATTGGTACAACACTCCTTTTTCAGATAAACTAGCAGCTCAGACCTCTTAATGAAAAGATTAGGGACTCAAGAGGTTAGAAATGATAAATTACTGGAATATGTAGGAAGGGATTAATTGGCTTGATTTTTATTTCTTTTTAAATCACTAGTGGGAATGTTCTCCTAAAAACCAAACACCAAGTTTGTTGGGTTTTTTGTGTTGTTTTTTTTTTTCTGAGGCTCAGAAGAATATTTTTAAAAGTTACTGAGCCTTGGGGTACCCAAACAAGATATTCTTTAGGAGGATATACTCATGGCAAAGAAACAAATGGACTACAAAGCCCAAAGGGGGCCTTTAACACTCAGTGCTTGGACAATAAATTCCATCAGAAGATCTCAAAGCATTCCTCGCGAGAGATCAGTACCCGCCATTTTCTAGCTTGGCTCCAGAGGTGAAATTTGGTCCATGCTTTAAATCACCCACTCAACCAGCAGCAAATGCAATGAACACAGTGTCTCTCCCCTCCTTTTTTTTCTTTTTTTTTTTTTTCCATTAGCAACCCAAGCAAAGCCCCTAAGTCCATCACTCCTGTTTCACCCTGCAGAATACTAGTAGGCATTATTTCCAGCTCCTCAACAAAATATTTGCTTAGACATTGAAGAGAGATTTTGGAATAGATGAAATATTTAAAGAAGAGCTGTAAAGTGTTGAGAATAGGGTTTCTTGCGATGCCCACACTAGAGCCCTCACTCCAGGAGCCGCAGAGAGCAACAAGTAACGCTTGAGGCAGAGGAATAAACAGTGCATGCAGAATGTTGAGCAAACATAAATCTGAGCACTTAGTCTGAACTTCAGATTAATGTTTGCAGTCAGTTTTTATCTTTTGCCTCTGAACAATGGTCAACAATCACCTCAATGCCTTGAACTAATAAAACCACTTTCCTTTCTAACGCTACAGCCTGACACTTTCTTCAGCTGACTTCCACAAGGCTGGGTGCCTGTATGACTGCTTTTAAATCAAAAAGAAATGTGAGAAATTCCTTGGCAAAAGAAATAAAAAAGAAAAAAAAAAGGAAATAAAAAAGAAATAAAAAAGAGAAAAGCATTCTGGTCAGATTTTCTAGCTATCCAAAGGAATTGTTACACAGCTGACATAAATCAATGTGGCAGGATCTACTGGCTAATTAAACAAATGTGACAATTTTACTGTGACAATTTGAAAATGTCCAAAAGTACCTCCCATCCACAGTGTGCATTCTTCTCAAATGCACATTAAAACTCATGTACTGTATTAAGAAATTGAAAGGAACTTACATATTCAATAAAAAACACAATTATGAGCACAATTTGAAATATATGGCTAGAATAGATTGGAAGTTCATCAGGTTTCTCAGAACATTAAATTCAATGACACGCTTTCTTTAAAGAAATGTTAGAAATTCTCTATAGAAATGGATAAGCCACAGTATGTAGTATAATTTTAAATATCTGATTCAGCCTTGCTTTTGCACAATTATAACACTAATAATTCCAGCTGAGGACCTCAATGCATTTTGCTAGCAACTAATTTAACTTCACAGCGCGATGGCACTGCAGCTGAAGTTCTATTTCTCCATTTCATAGAAGGAGACACTGTGGAGCAAAGGGGCATCTCAAGGCAGATTAAAGGCAGGATGTTTTATCCGAGTCTATGTATTCAAACATTTATTGAGAGGCTGCTCAAAGAGACGGGAAGATGGACCCTATCAATCTTTTACTGGCAGGTGTGAAGTGGTGTGTTCTGAAGAGTTTGACAGCTGAAACAATCTCCAGAGGTAAGAAGAAAGACACCTTCAGAAAGAACTCCACTGACTATGCTGCATGACAGCCTTAAAGCCTACAGAACAATGGCACCAGTAACAAAGATATAAAAAAGGTGGCTTCCGGAACTATTCTATCTACAGAATGTGGAAAAATTTGATTTTAAGACAGATGATGACTGCAAGATTGCCTTCCCGTCTTAGGCTGCTTCCACAAACCCCATGGAGGCTGGCAAGGCTGAGAGCACGTCACCACATAACTCCTCCAAAGGAAAAGTCCACTTGCTCATCCAGGGAGTCTCTCAGGATGAAATACTTCTTGGCTCATAACTCAGCTGGTGTCTGTATTCTTGTCTTAAGAAGAAAAGATTGTGAGTGATGAGTGACTTGGAATAAATTTAGACTGCAGTATATGAAGAAAATGGCAACAAATATTCACAGTATCTGCTCTAACAGAACACTCCCACCCATTTCCTCTGAAAGCAACAATGAGATTCTGAGTTCTAACTTCAGGTTTACTCCAGGTGTCATCTTTGTCCTGTTTACTTTCTATCTAAGGGCACAAGAGCACTGAAGCATCAAAGGTTGCTACACTGAGTATAGCTAGAGCAGTGAAACCAAGCATGCCCTCCAAGTATCTGGGCCCTTGCTGGTCCATTTTTTTTTCTCCTTTTTTCTAGTTTCTTCCTTACATACATATCTTTCTAACCATCAACCCATTTTTCTATGTTTTGATTGTCATGGACAGATGAAACTTCAGAGGAGAATTCCAAAGAGGAGAGCTCTTGGAACTCTTTCTAAAGATTCATTTAGTTACATCTTCCAGCCCTATCTTCCCTTGGACCCTGCAAGTCTGTTTAGCCTTTTCCTAGCTCTGTTTCTCTTGACTAACCACATACAGGCAACTCATCCTTCATGGGCCCCATCAGCCTCTTTGGCAGAACCAACTTCTGGGGAGGCTTCCCACCAGGACATAAAACCCACAGCATTTGCCCTCAGGGCAGCAAAAATGGAGCCCTTCCCTTTTTTGAGATAAAGAGCCACAGAAGATGCTACAGACTTTGTCATTTCAAACCAGAATTGTTTCTAAAGTGTGCATTCATTTCAGAAAGCCTAACTCGATTTTAATATGTTTTCAATGTCTTCATTCCATGCCCAAAGCAATTTGTTATGTAGAGTACACATTATTAATCTACTCAAATGAAAGGTAACATTGCTAGCCGTTTAAACACTCAATGCGCATATTTAACCATGTTTCATTTTGACAGGACAAGATGAAATAACAGAAATGATTAATCTGAGACCAGAGGAATATTCTACTACCTATATTTCAAAACAGGACTAGAATTTTTTTTTGTTTAATACTTTGGCAGTAAGATGTGTAAGTGGAACACAGGAGCTTTTCTGCTATTCTGCACTGTGTACTGTGCCAGCAGTTGCTGTTACTGGTCATTTTGGAATCAGCAACACTACCCCAGGACAGGCACAGACCAGCCTCTGAAGTTTTTGATCGTGTTTTTACACAACATAAACTGATGCAACCCACAGGGTCCTTAAGGGAGAAGAGCTGGTGCAGCTAAAGCCAGATTTCTTAACAGTGTAAAATGTTTTAAATTTTCCATTGAGTTCAGCACTTGGGGCCTTTTTTGTTCATGGGAGCACACAAAAGTTCAAAGTTGATCTGACATCCCAGATTCCTCAGGTCTGTTTTTTCTCACACTTTCACTCAGAGATAAGGGAGTTACTCTTTATTTACAATGATGAAAAGAGACGGGAAGTCAAGTCCCATGGGTATGTAAATCTAGGGTAGGAATCTTTGTTTTATGATACTCTCCACCCAACTACAAGGTCCCACCAATTTGTTTTCCCACATTTTTTTTTGTCTCTTTCTCTTTCCCTTCCAGTTATTTCTGGAACTAGAAAACTTAGAAGTATTTGAAAAAGTAGTACATAAAGTGCTGCAGAGGGTGCCCCTCATCTTCTGCAGAAGTTGCAGTCCTTATTATCTTTTGCTCCAAGAGAATGATTTGGCTTGAATAACCTTCTTGTTTGAGCTGGTTTTTAAAAACTATTTTGTGTATTCTCATAAAATATCACTGTTTTTGTCATAACAGAGTACCGAATCACAGCGAGGACACCGAGTGTGTAACATGTTGCAACACATCGTGGATCATTTCTGAGGTGAGTGTCAATGAGGAAGTGGGACTAGAAGTGGTTGCTTTGGTGCAAAAGAGCTGCTGAAGAGCCTGGAAAACAGATGCAAATTAACACTTTTTCGGTTAGTCATTCCCTTCTCCTGACGCTGCTTTTGTTCTCTTTGGGAACAGTAATAAGTGTCCCAGCTCTTGTGACGTCAGCCTACTTTACACTAATTTTAGCAGCAATGGTAAATCTGTCAATGACAGCAGTATTATATAATACTAATGAAATCCCCGATATTTCAATTTGGCAGAATTATGTAATACTAATGAAATCATCGATATTTCAACTCGGCAGTACAAAAATATGCTAAAATATTATGGTTAAGCAGATAAGAAAACAGAATTGAATAGTGAGTTCGAAATAGGTGCACTGCAATCTCTCTTTTTCTGAATAGCTTTTGTAATCTTTTTTTATTGTTACAGCATAGACAGGCTGCAACAGACCCACAGAGTGATCAGATTTTACATTTCAAAGTTCTTCGCTAAATAATTTCTTCACTACTGCTATGAAAATAAAACCTTTATTTGATAAATGTGCCTACAGGCTGGAATCAGACCTTGCTTGTCTGTCCTGACAAAAGGTCTAATCTTTTGCTGCCTTACATCTTGAAGAGGCATTTATCCCTGTAACAGGCAGGTGCAAAACACCACCTTTCGAATACACGAAACGCTGCACACCCACACGCGCCTGTCAGATCAGACAGTCAACCTTTTCTCCCCGTCACCTCCCCAACAGCATGAAGTCTGCTTTGCGTTGATCTGGCAGCACAAAGCAGACTCACAGTACCCATCTACATCACAAGTGAACTCCTCTCACACCTAAGCTGAGCAATGCCAGCAGTGCCACGGTGGCCCACAAAACCAGCCATGTTAAGCTACGTACTTGACCGTTGACTCGTGCCAACTTCCCACTCAGCTAGCCTAAAGTTAGCTCAGAGTTTTTGGCATTATGTACCCCCAAACTGATACGGGCAGCTTTGGGATAATGCTCCTGAGGTGCTGGCCTCATGGGTGGCACCATAATGTTGTCACTGTAAAGGCGAACGGCCCAAAACCTCAATAATCCCATTCTGCCGCGTCCAGGTGTAACTCGCAGTGGCCAAGACAAGCCTCTGTATAAAGGGTCTGCTCTAGACTTGGAAGACCTAAGGCTGCATTCTCCAACTCCCAAAAAGCCTTTTGCATTTCAAGCCTACATCAGGCAGTCCTCAAATGACTCCAACTATTGATCTCACCGTGCCCACAAGTATATGGCTGCACAGAGCATGGAATGCTAGGAAAAGGATTTTTTTGGCCCTCCTGGAATTGTTGCTGAATGTTTGTAGTGGAGATGAGAATCGAGCTGATCACCTACAAACCAGTAATGAGCTGTTCTCAAAGAACTACTCAGAATTTCCATTTTCTGGAGTGACACTACATCTAGAGAGTCATCAGAGCAAAGCACTAGTTGCTGATTTTACGTATACCGAAAGCAATGCAGGGGCAACTCCTTTTTATTTAATAACAGCAGCAGTAACAGCAGTAATGTAAGTGGAGCTGCTGCCAATTTATACCAGTGTGGGAGGAAGAAGAATTCAATGAACTCAAATGAGATCAGAGGTCAGTGGAATTACCCCTTGATTTATTTTGATGTGAGAGCAGAAACTGGTTCTGCCTCCATTGAGAAAATGCTGATAAAAAGCTGAGAATGCAATGGCTCGGAAATTGCTAAGAAATTAATTGTCTTTATCCATCCAAATCTTCATGTACATAAACAAAGTCTAAAGAAAAAATACCCCCAGAGTTGTAACACATTGTCTTTTTCAAAGCAGGCTATTACCTGTTCTGTACACGCTTCCAAAGGCTGCATACCAGACAAGGGACAAAGGCCACAGACACACGTTTACACGTGGGTTAACTTTTCAATCCATTTTTTTCATTTCAATAGAAATAATAAATCACCTTATCCTGGAGAAAGAAGCAGCCTGACACAAAACATACAGTGCTGGGCTATTTTTACAGCACACCTAAGACATATAGGGATTCATTTATTTACTCAGCTATTTAAAAGTGGCTACTCTTACTCATTCTCTGGACAGCTAAATGCCAGGTTGCTAAGTTACTGTTACTTGACATCATCTCCTCCCCAACGTGTTCCCACATTTGACAGGTTCACATGATTTACTAGGGCAGTCAGCTCGTTATTCACTTGTCCAATGACGTCTGGATAATCATTTTAAATTCACATCATGTCCTCCCCAGCAAGTCCCTAGATTCCACATGAAAATATTTAAACTGCCTGTCAGCTACTACGAGCATTTGTAACCACACTGGACAGTGTACCTGTATTTTTCAAAATACAATTATTATAATTAGGTTTAGCATCGTTCTTCCATGTTGGTTTGTATTTTAGAAGAGAAAACAATTACTAGGGGGCAAATAACGGACTGTATCTGTTACAGTCTAATTTTGTTCTGTGAACAGCTCCCCTCAGCTATGGATGATACATATTAAATCTGTTAGTGCTTTCAATTGGCATGAGGAAGGTAATACTACACATAATACGGCCAGTCAAGGGCATTTTCACCTGCTGATCAATTTACATATTCTCCAGTGTCATTAGACATGAGCTAGTCATCAGAAGAATAGAAGGCCATACAAATTACAGACTTTGCTCATTTAACTCTAGTCATTTTTATACTAATTACAGCCTGAATTATATTTAGGATTTGTTTTGCTTCCAGACTAGAAAGCTTTTAATTAATATCACAGCTGTCCACATAACATCAGAAGTCCATCTAGTTACTTGATGCCTTTCTATAGGAAATAATGCACCTACAAGTTCTTTTGTTCCTCTAAGCAGGGACAGAATTTCGACAGAAGTGCCTGCCCAGGTGGTTAGCAACACAGACACGAAAGCTTTATGTGTACAGACCAGAGCCTCACTTCTGTAGGATTACATCCAATCGATTGCCTAAACACCTAGCCCAAAGTTTCAATTTACACTACAGGTCCTCAAGAAAATTTAGTTAAATAGAATTTCCTTCCTTTCCCATGTAATGTTGTGTGCTTATCACCTCTTTACCCAGAGGTAAGTCAATGCTGAGCGAGGTCCCTTCTGCGCTCTCTGTGGGCAGAAAAAGGATTCCTGCTAATTCACACTGGGGGTCACACCTACAGAGCCCGCTGTGCCCGGCCCAGCACGCCGGTTCGTGTAACGTGCAGTGACAGCGACGCACCCTGACATGAAGCACTGGTACAAGCGGCACAAGTAACAGCTTTGAAATATTGGTTTAAAATGTCAGTTTTCCTGCCCCATCTGCACTTTGTATCACAACACTTCAATGAACTCATTTTTCAATGGCTGCACGTAGCAAGTGACAACTTAATTTAAATCCATATTAATAAAATGTGAATCACACACGCAGAGTGTTGATCACTTGTCTTCTGTGTTACCCACACTTTCAAAGCCATTACGTTGGATTACAAAAATAAGCCACATTTTGGAACAGGAGAAGGTGTACTGACCACCAGTGTATTCACCTTCATCTTTGAATTTGGTTTTAGTAGTCTAGGTGATCCTGCAGGGGGGCTGAACTAGAGGATCTTTCAAGGTCCCTTCCAATCCCTGACATTCTGTGATTAAAGGCAAATCTCCTGTACTACCTTTACAGCTTGGCCTTAGTCGTACAAGAAAGATTTATTTATTTTTTCAATTATTATTTTTAACAATCGTCTCAGCCATCCTGGTTAGACAAGCAAAATCAACAGGAGACTGGTCTGCCATTAACCTTTGGTTAAAGTATCAGGATCAGTCCTTAAAGCATTTACACAAGATGACATAAGTGGCTAAGTGTTTCAGGAAATCTGAAGGACTGTGAAATTTTGTCTCTGAAGACTCAGGGGTCTGAACAGACTTAGGACCTTTCCCCTCACTCAGTTGGACATTTTTGACCATAAACTCAATTAAATCTTTTTTAGTTAGGGAAAAAAAAAAAGAAACCAGAGATTAGGAATTGCAGACCTCTACATTTACAAAACCCATTAATCAGCTTGAAAAAAGAGCTCTGTAAAATCAGAGGTCACAGATCTTAGCTTGGGTCCCTCTTCCCTGTAAAGTGTGGCAAAAACCCCTCTGTCTTTCTGAGGGGTGAAACTGGATTAGGTCCCTTATTTCCCTGACTTAGGAAAAAGAAAAGAAAACGCAAACTTTAAGCCATGAATTGCTCTCAAGAAAGACTGGCAGGTTCAGGGTGAGGCAGGAGGCAGCACCCTTCCTCCGGCACATTGGGGCCCAGCGTTAAAAATTGCCAGTCATTGTCAATGTTTTGCTTGGTCAAAACACACATTATTAGAGCCCCATCTGTCTACCTTCAGGACTTGACTGTCTTGTAATCCTTCTTTACCTCTGCAACATCCCTGACAGGATGGAAATGTTAATAGCCTTTTTGTTTTGTTTTTTTTAACCTGGAGAAGCTGCCATCAGGGAGCTGAGACCCACACTTCCACAGGCTCTTTTGCAACCTACGTAAACGGCCCCAAAAGGCCAAAAACTATCTGTCAGGGCTGGGAACTTAATCTAGGTTCTCAAAGAACAAATCACTGCTGAAACCAAGGGTCATCCTTTCATCTGGAGCAGACAGCCCGCATCTCCTGACACAGGGCTTCCGTGGGGAGCCCAAACACTGGATTTTGACCACTGCTGGGCATCACATTCTCTTACTTATTTTTCCTCCGCTGCCTACCAAGCACAATACGACACTCTGCATGCAGCCAAAATGCATTTCCTGCTAGCTTGTTCTACATTATAAATTTGAGAAGATGAAAGTCATTGACAAAACGCATGTACTTCTACTTCCACATGTTTTTCAGCCCTGTACAAACGCAAAAGTCTAGAATTCTGCCTCTGAAGGCAACCATTTGGGACTGGGGTTTGCTGGGCAACCCCAGCAGTGGCTCTGTGACCCACTGCTTCCACACGCTCAGGTCCTTGCCGGCAGCCTGCAGCCTGACTGCAGCCACGTTACAATATTCTACCTAAACGTAAGGAATAATTTTTTACCATGAGGGTAATGGAACAGGCTGACCAGAGAGGCTGTGGAGTCTCCATCTCTAGAGACATTCAAAATCCTCCTGGACGTGTTCCTGTGTGATTTATTCTAGATGATCCTGCTCCAGCAGGGGGTTGGACTAGATGATCTTCAGAGTTCCCTTCCAACCCTTACCATGCTGTGATTCTGTGGAGAAGGCTGCAGACAGCCTGCCAGTGCTCAGAGCTGCCTAAGGCCAGGCTGATGGCGCACAGACTAAGCCAACCAACAGCATGCAAACCCACTCCAGGAGAACCGCGGTCAAAGTCCCATGCTCTGCTGCGATGTGCCAAGACCATTCTTCTCCCTGGCAGTTTGGTTTCGTATGCTCAAGGAGGCTTCTCGCTACACCCGTGGCTATGGCTGACAGGTCCGCTTCATGGCTGGATGGCGAGGCTGGGAACGGTGCGTGCCTCAGGGCATCCGCATCCAGCAGTCAAGAAAGATCTGTTGGTTTATATCCTTTTTTTGGGTGCCCATTACATGCCCTTGTGAGACAGATCCCCAGAGACACAGAAACCTGCCAAATCTGTTCTCTGTCCAACCCAAGCATCCCTCCAAGTGTAATAAAAGCAGGAGGTGCTGCCTAAAGCCACAGGGACTCTGCAGTTCATCCTCATCCTCTGAGGACAATGGGAAGTCCTGCACCAATCTCAGAAGGAAGCCCAGGACATTCTGCCTCCGTTTGTGGACTCAAATTACAGTCATAGGGTAGGAAATAGGATCACCTCCTCTTGATTAGAAAAAAGACATTTCTGCTTCCTGTGATTTAGATGCACTCTTCCCACATTAAAACTGTCACCTGGATGATTGATTCCTGAAATTCGCTACATCACATTTCCTTTTGATGCTGTTTACTGAAAACAACTGCTTTCCCCAGCTAACAAGTCATTCATTCCAACTATAGTAATGAACCTAATAGAAATATATAAACAGGGGAAGATGACATTTAAAATGTACCAAGTATTTCACACAGCCAATCAACATCTTTGCTTTTGCTCCCATAGCAATAAACCCCTGCTTACTTTGAAAGCTGAAACTAAATTGTATTTATTTTCTTGCATTTATTGCTGCTGCGTGCCTACGTAGGTTTGCACGTGCATGCTTGCTTGTTGGTTGAACATAGTTCTGCGGCAACACTGGCAACCCCTAAGGACACCAAGAGCATCCCAAGATAAAGCAAGTATACAAAACAGAAACAAGTTTCCCAAACTATTTAACTCTGGATTGCAATGAATTAATCAGAAGCCTACTTTATTTTAAATGCAAGAATTAGTCCATGTCTTTGCAAGCAAGTTGGCACAATTGTTACACACAATTTCAAGTCTGGTTTAGTCTGGATCCATTGCTCCTAGTGATAAGGACATGGATGGCACAAATTCCCACTGAAATTTTATCCCCTCTACACTGAAAACCAGCAGGTTGGCTGGCAGTCCCAGGGAGGTACCTCTCACAGGTGGGAAACTCAGCCCATGAGGATAAAAACCTAAATCCCAGATTCCAATTAGTGGCTTGCTCACCTGCCCCCAGACAAACCTCACTGCGAACGGGGACCCCAAAGTTGGGGTGCCTGAGGAAAAGCCCTTCTCACACTTAAAGTAAGGCAGATTTACACACATACAACTTGTGTACACGCTCCCCTTTTTCTTGTTATTCAAATTTGTTGCAATTAAGCCATGTCCAGTTTGGCATGGTTGTTTTAATTTTCTGTATTCAACCACTGACCAGAGCTCACAGATAAAAAATGTCTGTAGGTCTTTAACAAAGCCATGACTGGTGAGCAACTGGAGTTTGGGGGAAGAAGGAGGAAGACTGTAAATCAGTCTATGAGTGGGAGAACTAAGGTGACTCCACCTCAGCATCACAGAGAAACATGTCCTGGAGATAGTCATAGAGACTGAGAGCTGCAAAAAGAACAAGAGTGTGTATGTAAATTCTGATTGAGACAAGCTGGCAGATGCAGAGTATTAGGTGAAACTACCTTACCCACCAAAGAGCACCAGGGGCTTACCATTTGGCTGTGTCTCTTAATATAGACCTACTAACATGTTATTATTCAACCACAGTGTTAAAGACAGCCCTATAACCTTTCTCCACAAAAGATAAAATAACAGCACTACAATTATAGAAAACATACAAAAGCAAAGGGTATTACTCACCCGTAAGATTTCTTCCACACAGCTGGAGTCATTGGGAAGCGTAACCTAGGTTTAAAGAAAAAAGGAAATGTTTAGTCAGGTGCTGGATGCAAAGTTCAGTGACTACAACCACACAGGTGAACAAGCTAACAAGCAACTCCCTCTGAAGACTCCTGTATCCACGCTTGTTGCATACCAGATTTCCCAGTTCAGATCAATATAAATCATCAGCAGGACCTATTTTGTCAAAAGTTTTTTTTTTCTTCTGCACTGCTTTGTGCTACTAACGACACTACTGAAGCTATTAATACAGTACTCTGATTTCCTCACAGTCAAGAACTGGCACTAGAATTGCCTGAAACTTCTGTAACTGAAGAAGATTCCACAGTTAATCCTATCCGCAGCCTTCAGAGAGAATGTGAAGTTTGGTTTAACTTGCCACATGCTGCAGCAAAGGACAGAGGTGATAACAGTTAGGAGAAAGCTGTTATCATCAACTATCTTATCCTGCAGCTTAATAGGCCAACAGCCAAGACAGCTCTTAAAACTTAAACATATACTGTAGTAAAATACGGGTTGGATGGTAAAGGTGGTTGCTGATTTTGTTGTCCCTCACTTCTTGAGCCTGTTGCAGGTTGAGTGTGAAGACTGAACAGCACACAGGAATCCACCTTGAGAGGCTTGACAGGCATTCCTTCCCCCCTCAGAAAGATGCGCTATATCTATGCACACAGCCATACCCACGCACACACACAGTGGTGCCCTTAACATTTTCCCATCAAAAAATACTCATTTAAATGATACTTACAGCATTTGCCAATATCCTTCGTTCCAAGGACATGAACGAGCATAAAGCCTTTCAATACTGTGAACAATTACATAAACAACAGGCAGACAGAACCTGTATGTACAACAATTTTTGCAGCAGTTGCAAGTACTTCCAATGGGTTCCTATTACAGGGGTGCAGCAGAAGAGGAAGAAATAATATTCAGGAAGGTACCAAAAACCAGGTAAGTGCTTTGTACCATAAATATTCAGTGAGACTTTCCTGACCGACGCTTCTACCTTATTGCCCTTGGTAACTAGTTTGGTAAAAGACACTCATGACTAAACTTAATCCCTGTCATCCTAATCTGCTATAGAGCTTGACCAAAAGCATCGACCATGGCTTACCTCCTATATTTCAGCCAGCACTAAGCTTCAAGAATAAATCCAGACAGCTACAAAAGTCAAAGACCAGAAAGACCTATTAGACCACCCAGTTCACGCTCTGTTAATGTAGCACATTCTCCCCATTTCTTTCAGTACTGTGACTAGGCTGATCCAAAAAAAAATGTAGGGGAATGGGTCTCCCATCCCTTCCCTTACAACACGGAGCAGTGTTGTAAACTGTTTGGCTGGGTTTTGTGATAATTGTAAAGATTTTGCTTTCAGTGTCACCTCTGCCTTTTTGCTTCTTCCCACCACTCAGTGGGAATTCTCCTACACACTCACACCATGCAAAGACATGCAGAATTATACTCCATTTTTTCTCAATTGCTGTGTGTTCAACTGATACCTTCTTTTCTGATAAACAAGATTTTCCATCCCTTTGGCTTATTCCATCAGTGTTCTCTGCATTTCCAACAGTTCATCAATATCTTGGCAAAGAAGTACTCAAGTGAATACGACTACACTGCAAGGTTTTTGCAGTTGGTGCTTTTTATCTACTTCATCCACTACAGGTTATAATTTTCCATAATATCACTTAAAGAAATATTCAATCAACTAAAAAAAAAAGCCTTACCTTTTGTCCTCAGTGTCTACTCAGCTCAAGTTCTACCTAACAAACATAGGCCAAGAACTTCCAGCGGATGGTCAGCATTAACTGCAATAGTCAATATAGCAGTCCACCCTCACACTGCATGACTTGATGTTCCAGCACTTCACTTGCCCTCCTTAATCCCCTTACTTTACACTTAAACCATTTTTTTTCCTTCTCAGTACTCTAAGTTGTTCACTAATCTGTGTTTTCCATACCTCATACCAACTCTCCATTCAGTGAGGAATACAGTTAACTTTAACCAAACGAGTAGTAAGCTTGGGTATTACTGCAACGTGCAGTGGGAAAGTTGGAGCACATATGTCTCCAATACACTCCTGATTTTTTTTTCATTGAAAAATTAGTATGTTGGAATACGAGAAAACAAAACAAATACTCCCCCAATAAACTTGCAGTGTACACACCAACCACAAAACCTCTCACAGCAGTAACAGGAGCAGCCCAAAATCCAGCTGAGTGAGTCAGACCCAGAAGAGTGAGAGCAGCAGAGGTACAGAAGCCCTATATTTAACACCCCTCCCTCTCATTACACACATCATTCTCAATGGTTAGCTCAGATACCATGTGTATTCCTTTGTTTAGAAATGTCTTAATTGTGTCCCTGACTGTTAACGCAGAGCAGAGCCTGTTCTTACTTGTTTCAGAGTCTTCTCCCAACTCGCAGCCCTGTTTAAGTTTATGTTACTTCAGAAATAACGATGATAATAACAACAAACATACCATTTTACTTTAATAAGGCCCACTATATATTATGCAATCACAACTAGCTTCTGCTGGCAGCACTCGCTAATAACTTTTAAATGTTCATGCATCAATTTAACTGTGTTAATGGTGAAGAAGATTTTAATGGCTTGACAGAACTTTTGTTCCCTTTGGCATTGCTTTGTTTTGAATCACTGGTATTAAAGTAATGCAAGATGTCAAAGTGCTGTGATTGTCATATAGGGAGATCCAAGTAGGAGCTAGCACAAAGAGGAAAACACTTAGATTGATGCAAACATTAAAAGAATAATTATTGCAACATGGCTATAACAAAGAAGATCAATGTAAGAGTCTTTCAGTACATTGCTATTAATGGATTTCTAAAGAAATGAGACCATTTTTCTAAATTCATGCTAGAGTTGCACATTGAAAGACACTTGAAAGGCGCAGATCTATGAGAAACTTAGCCTCTCCTGGAAAAAAAAAAAAAGAAAAAACCATCTCTCAACCTTTCAAAGCGTGAATCAAAAACTGCAAGTTTAATTGTCCATAAACGCTTGCACTGAGCTAACAAGTGCAAGCAGGCCCACATGGCACACCACGGCATCCAAGCCTAGATTCATCAGGACAGAATGAAACAGAGCAGATACAATATTCATCACCCTCTCAAGTACCAATGTTATAACAAATTGTTATTAGAATTGCCATTAATAAAATGTCACGTTCCTCCTGTAGTTTAGTCTAGATTGGTCAACCATCCCACATACTACAGTTTCCTAATCTAATGAAAATTAAGTAGTTTAGGACCTATTATGTGACTTCTCTATCCCCTCTCCACCTTTCATCAGTCTCTAACAAGGAGGGCACAGCTTACATTTGTGCAGAGTTTGGCTGCACCTCTCCCTTTGTGAGCAGTGTGATCTAACTCAGCTGAGAGGACAGATTCCACGAATTTGGCTTCCGTAAGACCGAGTAGCTGTATTTCACATCATGAGCTCTTCTCTCAGCCAGCAGTGTGTTCAGGAATCCCAGACTGAAGAACCGTGAATATTACATAAGCTGCAGACAGACATCCTGAGGTAATAAAACTTCAATCAAAACAAAAAGATTTCACAACAGCTACATGCTACACTGAACTCAGCTTCCAATTTCATTTTAATCTGGCAAAACTCCTTTGCATCAAAATGTTTCATGTTTACTTTTAAATATTGCTTGCTAAAAAAAAAAAGGAAAAAAGGAAAGGTCAGATGGTCAAAATATTCTACCTCATACAAGCCAGTATTATAAGGCTTTCTTCACATTTTTGTCTTACATGAGAGAGAACTGAACTTAAATGATGTGGAACCAAAGGTTTAATGTACGGCTTGGATGGCTTAGTGCTAAACTTTAAAGGGAGGGAAGGAGGGCAGAAATCTAAGAGGGAATAGTAGCCTTTAATGTTATGCAGATCAAATGACATTAGGTGAATGGTTACAATATCTGATGAGTCATGTTGACCTAACCTTCCACTTCTTCGTTCAACAGTTCCTTGACCACTCTTACCTCCTGGACGATTTATAACTTGCATGAGATCAGATTTTGTTTTTTGCGGCACAGAAATTTCACATAAAGTCTCTTTTCCCTGTAATTTACACCTGACAGCAGGCATTTCTCAGAAATGTTAGCAACAAAATCTTCCAACAGACTTGTCAGAACAGTTTTGAAAATTCAAATGTAGTGTCAGGAAGCAGAAACACACAATGAATAATGCCTTTGCCAGAACTGACCAACTACATTTTCATCTAGATAAACTGTTCACGAACAATCCCTCTGGCTTTATTGATGGACCATTGACATTCATCAAGTAATGTCTTCTTCCTATCTTTGTTTTATTGGAAAGATAAATGCAGCACATTAAACGAACGCAGGAACCCACTCTCATTTCTTGCATATGAGCACCTATGTGCTTATACATCAAGAGCTCAGCTTTCATTGTCATCTCCTTTATCAAGGAACACATTTTGACTCTGGGGAGATGGAAGCTCCTGCTACTGTTTACTCCTTCGAACACAAATTGATTTTTCACTTGCTAGCATGAAAAGATCCTGTGCATGAACCTCGATTGATCATTTCCAGTGTGCACTACACAGCGATAAGAGGAAAACACTTAGAAAACCAGAAGCAGCAAAACCAGGACTGTCAGCAGAAGCCTCATCCAAGGAATGCCTCCAGCTCCTGCCAGGCTGCCAAATAACTGAAGGTGCTGCTGCTTTCGATTAAGGATCAGGCAGTATTAAGAATAGCAGGGTTTCCAGATACAAGACATTGGACCAGGTGACCTTCAAATGTCGTTCCAACCCATATGAACCCGAGATTCAATTTTTCCAGTATGCTCACTACAAATCTACAAAGACACAATACTTCACCCGTGTTGGAACAGAGTGTACACCCATGCCTTTCCAACACCAGTTTTCCTTTGATTGTCATCAGTATTTCCTGGCATGCTCAGGCTTCATTTCCTGTCTTCAGTCATTCTCTACACCTCTTCTGGACTTGCCCCTTTCCAGACAGCAGTCTGGCCCTCAGCTGCCACCTGACCACACATTTCTCCTCCTGAGAAAGACCGTTTCGCATTTGCTGGAGGTAAGCTTCACATCACACTCAGAGCCCACTCTTGGGTTGTTTAACAGTTCATGCTTTTCTCTCTTCCCTATCTCACAAATATTTCACCCCAAAAGGTTCTTTCATGTTAAACACATCTGAAAGAACTGTCAAACTAAGTTCATTAGCTGGGAGGATCTTGGGTTTTCCCTGCTAACTTTAGTGCAAATGGCTAAGAATGGGAGTAGCTAAAAGCAAGGAATGAATATTGCAGCCTGAGTGGTATTTTTTTCCTGGTGTATTTGATATTCATGGGGTTATCACCAACATATATTAGGACTGTATGTTTGGGCTCTGGAGGAAACTGAATGAAGTCAAACATGGTGGTATTCAAAAAAACCCAAATAAAACTGCTCTCTTGATATTCAAACACATGTATGTGTTTTTCACAGGCTTATTCATTCTCAAGGGAGCCATTTGTGGGTCCCAAATAATGTATATCCACTGTTTTCTTTCAGTACTGCCACCATCCTGGAACCAAAATACCATGAGAAGGCTACATTTCCCATTATTTCAACCCCAAAAATATCTCCTGGGGCTTATTAAAAGGTCTGCAAAAATATATACTTTATATATATATATATGCAGAATTAAGAGGGAAATAAAAACTATTCCCTAAAACAAAATACAGAGAGCTGCTGTTCTTAATACAAATACAAGCATTAATACAATAAGTTGTGTCAAATATGTATTTACTGGAGAATCTGAAAACAGGAAGAAGTTTCAAGGAGCTGAGTTAATTCATTTGTTAAAGTGAGACAGCCTGGCTGCAGTCAGTGGTGCTCTTCCAGTGGTGGATGGAGAAGTTGATGCCGCTTCCCTTGAGTAAAGCGCTTTAGCTAGGAAAACCAACTTACTCATGTGGTCCAAAACATGATGGAATCACACTTCTGCTGACTCTTGTGAACTTCCTGCAAGGTCTCTAGTTCAGAAGGTGAAACTGCCCACAGTGGGTGCCTTGAGTTTCATACAAAACCCGATGACTCTAATACCCGCCTCTCCAGTCACCTTAGAGCTAGACAAAACAGCGCAGTTACATCAGGCTGGGGCACTTGGGCAACAGCCCACAAATCAGAAGGAACGATAGTTTGATTTCTCTACAACCTATGCAGCTCACAACGACCTCCCAGTCAGACTAACCCAACTGCAAGGACAATATTTTTCCACTGGCATTTAGTTCTGCTACAGCAACTTTTAAACCAGACTGACCTGGATGTGACAATTATATTTTTCTTGTTCTTTCCAGTGCATGCTGTATTTAGCCCATTTTTTTCTTTTTCATTTCTTTGATGTTTTCTTTTAACAATACCATTTCAATGTTGATCAGCATGAAATAGTCTCCATGAAAGCACAATATGCTGATGTTCAATTTAAACTCAATGGTTCTCCATTATTTTCATGCAGTAAATTGCCAAACTCTATTAGAGAGAGAAGCCTGATAAAGTGATCTCTCACTTCAAGGTCTCCTGGGAGTTTTTTAATGTAGGCAAGGCTGCACATTTTACTTATGGAATATTCTGAATGTAGTGTTTTAGAAGCTTGCCACGATGATAATACCAGAGTAACTGGTAATGTCAGTATTCAGTCAGGCCTCAAAAAAAGGGGCATTTGCAGTACTTAATTTGTGACCGAAATACTGGCTTGCATAAAGGCTGTTACAACCATTTAATACTAACAAAGAGCAAGGAAATTTGGGACTTCATATTTTCTTTTTTTTTTTCCTTTGTTCCTTTATTTCTTCCTTTCCCTCTCTCTGTCCCTCCTCCTCCGACTACTGTGACTACTTATTTACTTATATAGAGTAAGTACATTTTCCTATGTGCCTCGGTATTTTCACCTTATTCTGCAAGAGGTTACCTTACACATTTCCATTAAACTGAAGATAAGAGACACCCTGACCTAAAATGCCATCGTGCACTTGCCCACCTGAAACATCAAAGCCTGACTGACACCCTCTGCTGTGGTGAGATATACGTGGGGCAAAACTAAGGATCAAGTGTCTGTTTCTTATCTTACTTTTACCTGTGTGAATGAAATCTAACTCCTCGGAAGACAAGGAGGGTAAAAGGCGTGTGAAGGAGGTTTGGCTTCCAAGTCTATTTGCCCTCAGTGAGGGGGATGTAAATTAGATGCCATATTTACTCGCAGTGTAACCCTTTGGGTAGAACCTCTTGGAAATCATTCAAATCCCCTGTACTGTATGGACATAGCTGCCGAAATTTCCTACACCTTGGAACTGGCTCTCCTTTAAACCTACTCCATGTTAGTGGGACTTCGCATCTGCTCCCAGCACCAAGCAGGAGTTGTGTAACTTCACGCTAAAATAGCAGCGAAGTCGCCAGGTCAGGCTGTGGCCCTGGTGACATGACTGAAACTCCACTGATGTCAGTGAAGTTGCATCAGTGTAACCTGAAGCATTTGACCTCATGAATTCAGTCGGTAACATTCCTTTTTTGAAGTTTTAAAGGGGAACATTTTTAAGCATCTATTTACATCTGACAATACCTTTACCGTAGCTACAAGAATTCAGCGTGTGACTGTGCCAGTTACCTGTTCCTATTCTTTTTTTAAAGCAGGTACGAATGTCCTTGCTGAAAAATGTACTCCTGGGTTTAATTTGTACAGCAGTTTGCACAGCTGCAAGGCCAATGCTGGGACCCAGATTAACTGCTCAGAGCTTGTTTGCAAATTAGTTGTTTTCATACATCCCTGCACCACAGTCACAACTCACAGATCGTGTCCTCAGACTGTCTTCAAAACCGAGGGTCAGGATTCAAAGGGCAAGGACATGGTCTTGCCCAAGGGGAAATGAAACAAATGCATTTTGAAATAACTTAGGGTTTAAATACCAACCACATCTGTTAGCATAACTAGTCCACACAACTGCATTTTCTACATAAACCTCAACCAAATAAATGAAATTCCTATATAAAATAAAAGCCATTTTCCTTTTATTAATAATAACAAAATACAACAATTAATGATTGTCTTTACCAGGACTGGATCTAAACTCAGACTACATTAAGAGCCAAATCTCAGGCTCATTAAAAAGACATGCAATTATCCCAACTGCCACTGAATGCCATGGTTATCATACAAAAGGGGAGCTAAAATAACACTTTTTGGACAGTACAGAACCTGGAACAAAGAAAATGTGATTTTGAAAGGGATCTTTATGGCCTCTCTTTTAGTTACATTTCTAATTAAAATGCTTTGATCTATTAATGCCAAGGGACGCTGCTAAATGTATTCAATGCAGAAGTTGCATACTTTTCCTGAGCTCCCAAAATCTCTTAGATCTGTGTGCACTTACACTGTGTGCAGTTAAACCACTCACTAAAATGAAAAGATATCTAAGAATAACTCACTTCCATTAGATTTATAAATCACATTAATTAATTCTACATCTCCAGTGGTGTAGAGACCAAACTCTAATGCGAGATCTAATTAAAGAAAAGAGAAAAAAAAATTGGAATTGAAACACAGAAGTAACTGTTTAGCCTCAAATTAATGAGGCGCTATGCTAAGCAAGAATGTCCATAAATCCCTAATGAGGATTTTAAACACATTAAAACTTCCTAATACAAAGTGTTTGCCTTCCTTTTATCCAATAACAAATAAGCCAATAATTTTCTGCCTCTAAATGACACTATTAACTGTCATGGCATGTTTTATTTGACAAACCCTCCATTCAAATACAGTAAAACCAATTAATTTGCCTGCTGTGAAATGTGTTTCTTGATAGCCTTTATGTGATTTTTCTTCTCAAAGAAATGTAAATAGGAGGTCAATGTAGGTGCCTGATTTCGCTTAAAAATACGCTGCAATAACTATAGATTTTCTAGTCAGTTTGCATTTCAAATGAATTGAAAGATAACCTCCATTTTCAGGTCATCAATCAAATAATGGTCTCCTGATAAGTAAACAGTTACAGAGTAATAGTTTTATTACCAGGGAAATGGTCCCATATCTGAGCCGTGATAGTTGCAAAATTACCACTTTGCTCTGTTATAAATAACGGTTCGCGATCCGGGCGCGTGGCCTCTCTGCCTTTCCCGGCAGCCCGGCGAGGGCAGCGTCGCCGCAGCCGCCGACCGTCTTCTGGCTCCTCACCGTCGCCAAACTGCACGTCTTTTAAGGGCAAGAATGGTGATGTGGCATTACCTTTTTGTTTTTCTGTTCAGAAAGATCTAGCGAACTAACGAAAGACAATTCTGTGGTTTCTCCGGTCCCCCGGGCCTCACTTAGTAGAACTCAGCAAAGAAAAGCAAGACCACGTAACGACTGCCCCATGATGAAGCCGTGTTTGAATCTCCAAAGCTCCTCCAAGTTTTGTCGCTGGGAAGATCGGCTTACTAAAAAGTACACATTTCACACTTCAGAAGTCAACTTTTTTCAGTCTGTGCCCACTACGTGAACTGAACTGCACTCTAAATTGAAGGCAAAATAGAGGATAATGCATGGCATGCCATGCTTTATGGGGCCTAACTGAATGCCAATTAATCTTTACAGCGTATGTACGGTTCCATCAGCTCTTGCACTGCATCACGATCACATGGAGACTGTGGTTTCTTTGCCTTAAGATGGAAACAGAACTTGAAAAAAATCCATGACACACACAGAGAAGGAACAGGGAATTAAATAAAACAAAGATGCCTACCAGCACTGAAAAGGGCACAACTGCGCACTTATTTAATCATCTGCAACAGATTACCAACCAGAAGTGGATAATTTATGTAGCATGCCATGGCAGCTGATTTCCAATTTGCGCTACCTCGTACGTGTGTTTCTTATTGAAATAAGGAAAGAAAAATCTCCCTCAGAAGAGCAGTGCCCAGGCCGCCCAACGTGTGAGGAGGCTGGTGAGGAAGCAAGGCTGGGACACATCAAAGGCAGCAAAAGTGCTCTGCAGCTCTGTGAGCCACCGTCCCCCCCACTAGGACACATGGCCCCAAACTTTTATTCATTCCTTTTTCTCCATCAGGGATTCATGCTGCTATTGCTAGGAATTTTTGCTGTGGTGACCCTTCCACAGGGCTGTCTGGAGAAGCCGTTTGTATTTTATATATCGTTATCATATACAATTATATAGTATCTGAACAAATATGAGAAAAACGCATCATGCAAATAGTCGTATTTTGCTCCTTAACTACAATCTTACTTGATAAGCTTAGGAATGACATTGCAACAGTTTCAAAGAGACCACTTGTCTTGCCCAAACAGTAAGAAAAATGTGTTCTTTCTGTAGAACTTGAGCTAATAAAAATTCCCAAATTAAACTTTAAAAACTATTTAAGTAAGAACTACGCTTGGCACAGTCAAATATCAATTTCATGATGGATACAAGCTTTTGAGCTTAAGATACTGCATACTGGAACCTGTATTTTTCTCACTTTGCAATCCAGTGTTCCTAAGGTCTGAACAAAGCTCTACCTCTCCAGAATGCAGCTGTTTGCATCTGATTTTGATCAAATGTAAATAAAAAAAAAAATTATATTTTTGCAAAGGATCTGATATGATACCCCACATCAACAACTTTTATATCTACTTCTTAATCGAGACATTGAATTGGGCCAAGACCACCTGACATTATTTCACTTCTGACCTTTTCAACTGTCAAAGCAGACAGATTTTTATCCTACAAGATTCGAGCCAAAGCCTCAAAGGTGCAGTGCCAGAGCATTAATCCATTTCACTAGACAGTCATTGAAATTATAATTGAAAGTTCAACTTACTTTAGCATTTTATGCTGAAATACTTCTGGCAGCCCAGGGCAGAAAGTCGAAATCTGGTTTCCAATGGAGACCATTTCCAACGGTTTCTAAATGTTGGCAGCGAAATTCCGTATTGTCAAAGAGATCAGCAGATGCCTGCTTCCATTAATTTACTTTCTGTGACTGCTGCTCACTTCAGGAAGCCTTTCTTTACCTAAGGATGCTGACCTGCTGCCGGATCCCATCAGAAACAGGCTAGGAAAGACACTGATTTACTAGGAGACTGAGAACACTTCAGGAAAATTCCCTACAGCAGTCAAGGCAGATCCCATCCCTCCATTTATTCTGACTGATGCCTTAAGCAGAAAAACAAATCTGCACAGAAAACATAACGCAAATCTGTAAAATCTACAGACTCAAGCTACATAAACTGACCCACATGTATTACACTATCAAGAGTTACTCCAGAATGGGAAGGATCAGTAGACAGTTTTTCCTCTTCGCCAAAAGGCTGTCATAAAGGAAGAAGGACTTTTGAATCTGAAAATAACATTTTAAGTAGTCAGTGGGTTTTAAATCCTTTGTTCCAGTATTCTGGAGCTGCCCAGAGATCCTTGGCCAGTAAGTTCCCTATAAAGAACAGTTTATTATTCTTCAACTAATCTCAAAACAATCTATCCAAACAAGTATTTTGATTAATTTGGAAGACATGTTTCATTAAAACCTAAATGTCTTTTTTCTTAATTTGTTTAAATTCGGGCTGACTAGTAATTCTTGGCATCTTATCCAGAGGCTAAAAAGTTTCCTTTTTGGGAGCAGGAAGGGGGAACAGGGAACACAAGACCTAATACCTATTATGCAATGGTAGGTCATTTTATCAATGTTTTCAAAACTACTGTTGTATTTGCTCTATAAATTATACGGTCTATATCTGCACAAGGTCCCTTAAATCCTCAGTGCCAGGATATTAGCCCTTTAAGTCAAAGCACTAAGAAATAATACTGCAGCAATGCATGAGCAATGGGAACAAAACAGCCCTGAAGACCACATTAGCTGAGTACGTGTTGGGTCTCCTTGAGGCGCAGCGATCTCAAGGCTCAGCTCTCAAAGTCAGACCATTAAGGCAAGGAGAAAAGAGACTAGCTCCCAGGCAATGCAAATCTCACAGAAGGGCATCCAAGATGAGCACCAGAATTGCATGATACCTTAGGGACATCGACAGTGACATTAGCAAACCTTCTGTACCCTTGGAGAGGGTGCCTTGGCACTTACTGCTTCAGCACCTTTAATCACTTTGCTGTTACCAGCCCTATCTGAGATGTCTCCTGCTCTGCACACGTGCACACGGGTGTGTGTGCATGTAACTGGGTGCATACGTGTTTCTCCTTCCCCTTCTTCTTCTTTACAACTTAATGGCAGAGATGACCTGCTGATCCATGGACTGCTGCTAGTGTTACCTCACACAGACAGCGTGACCCCTTTTACAGCAGATCTCTTTGTGTCCAGGTCCTGACCCAGCAATCCCTTTCTGGATCGCTGTCTGGATCTCTTACCTTCGCTCTGGTTTGCAGCACTGTACTCAACCCACACACCCCGTCAATGTCCCAACACACGACTGCGCTGCCTACGATGGGATCAAGGATGCAGGCTCTTTGAACAGTCAGCTTTCGTAGAAATGCAGTCAATTTCAAGTGCTTTTATTTTACAATCTTTACAGTAAATATTCTGACAAAACTTATTAATGTAGGAAATAAAAGAATTTTGAAACCTCAGAGCCAGAGAGGATTTTGGAATTTATATTTTCAATATTGCTAGAGGCGTACTGTGACTTTGGGCAAGTTAGCTTCTGCGTTTCTTTGTTTTGGCATCTGTATAAACACAATAAGCAATATATAACTAGCTACCACCTCTTTATAGTGGTTTGGAGATCCTCAGCAGGATGGTGTCATATAGGAGTGACATATATACACAAAGCTGTATACAGCTGGAGATTCCTGACTGCTGTAAATGTCAATCCTCAATAAATGGTTTGACCTTTTTTATGTATTATTTCCATTTTATAACTGAAATCAGGTCTGACACACTGAGCATTTCAGGGGAATAAATGCAGCTTGGGGATGACTTTGCAGTCACATCACACCCTTGAAATGCAATGATCTCCCCAGAAATACAATGCTGTCTTGGTACTTAAGCCCCAAGGACCTCCCAGCATCCGTTTGCTGGCTGACCTAACAAGCCAATGAGCCCATTATCAGCCTGTCTCTGTAAGCCAACGAGGTTTCTTTTAGTGGAACTGCTTAAAGCATCCAGTAGCTTGATCTTAGAGAAGTTATTCTTTAGGCATTTAATCGAGATCTTCCGTGGGCAGAGTCACCTTCTGGATGAACCCACTTCTGCACTGACTACACAGAGAGGCCAGGGTCACCACTCTGCTTAATCCAAGCGTCTCAGTTAAAGACTGAAAGTTAGGTGAATTAAATATGGATCACAAAACCCACGACTGCGCTGCAGCTCATGTGCCAGGCTGAACTCGCAGTGCAGAAATGGAAACAGATGGGAAATAAACTCCCCACCAGACAGTGGCTTGGGGATCCGAACGCAAGACCGAGATTCTTGTCAAGCTAGACAATGAGCAATTTGTTGCCTAATGATAAGTCTGAATTGGAGGGAGGAATGGGAATTGCTTTGATTTGGGCTTAAAACAACATTTTAAAAATCTTTGAGAAAGGTGAAAATTTGAAATTGTTCACTTTGTGTTGATTTTTAAAAACTGTGACAAGAATGGAGGTGTCTTCTACTGATTCCAACCTGATAAAACACTTTCATTAAGAAAACAAAATGAAACAATAGCAGGAGCTCCAGAAACAACACAGAATTTGTTTAAAAAAATGGAAGTGTCAATTAGGGAAATGCCTAAGTGTCTGCTTCTGTCTCTCACCATTTCCCAGAATCTGTAAAACCCAATAAAATAAATAAATCAAAAAACCAGAAGTTGCACTGCTGCTAAATCTGATCTTCCACTGTAGAAACTGTGTTCCCCAAGTTGCAGAGCTCTATGGCTCAATTTCAGGCTTCCCTCACCCACAGCTTTGCCAGTGGGATAACAGAAAATCCAGTTTCCTTTCCATACACAATCCAGTTAATTAAAATCACAGACTTGTTACAGGGTTAAGGTGGTTTGATCTTTTTTTTTAACATAAATGCCTCTGTTTGCGTGCTACCAGTGAGCTCAACAAATGAAATGAAGAAACTCTGAAATTATCAAACTGCCAAATTTTTTCTCAGTGGCTTTTACAGAAAACAGCCCCGCTTTAATTGGCTGAAGGGAAAAATGCTGTCATATCTGAAATGGCCAGAAGAGAGAAAACACTGGCAGAATGATGTCTTCCTAGGTGAGGGTAGTCCAAGACTTAATTCCATGTGTCAGGGCAAGATAATGCTGTCATACACATGTGATCTCATCAGCCCTTCAGGAGGCAGGATTTTACTTGATGTTTGGTAATATTATTTTAGAGATTTTCTTAATATGTTTGCAGAACACACAAACAAGGAAAAAATGTCGTGTAAACCTCAGTCGAGATGCCACTTAAAGGGATATGCAATCACCATAATCAGAGTAATCACAGCATTATTAATTACAAGAGGAAAAAAAAACAGATAAACAACCAGTAGGAATTCCACGTGTTGGTAAAAGCATTTGCTGTCTATCATCAGTGTTCGCATCTCTCCCTTTCCAATGCCTGTGCACACACATATATATATAAATATATAAATATATATATATATGTATG
>NW_009713086.1:40327-53867 GCF_000703405.1 Apaloderma vittatum | reverse complement strand
GGAGAGATGAAATGAGGCGGTTTGGGCACGGGCACGGGTAGAAGGGGTGCGTGCACGGGAAGCTCCAGTCTGAGCTCTGTTTTTCCAATGAGGAGGTGTAGCTCTTTCTGCAGTTGTTGGTGAACTTTGTCACAGCGCTGTTTCTGGGCTGAAACAAAATCCTCCTGGAGGCTTCTAACTCTGCTGCTTCTTTCTGTTGTGCCCGGGCTGTGTCTCTTCCATGTAAAACACCCCGTGCGGGAAGTGCGCCAGTGTATTCCAATTACTGAGGAATTCCAGATTTTGGGGAGCCAATTACTAATTTTTTACTCATAAATGGTTATTTTTGTCATCCAAAGCGTATGTATGCTGTTTCATAAAGAAAAAAATCTGCTGGCCTTTGCAAGGTTGTTAATGTGGGAAGGACCTGGAATACTTGGAAAAACTTTATGAAGCCTAACTGGATTTCATCTTGTTTTTTCAGCAAGTTACAATGTTTTGTACCAGTTGACTCACAGAATACTAGTCTTCTAACAGTCATTCCTAGAGAGAAAGCAGAAACTGTGTAGCTTTGCAGATTTTCTGAAGTAAAACTTCAATGGTCCAAGAGCAGCAAGAAAGTCTGTGCTTTGTTTTCAGTGTTATTTATTTTGGACAAAATTTTCTATGCCATTTCAGTTGAAAAATCTCTATGAAAAGAACCTTTGGAATGTCAACTTACAAGCCTGAGACAACAGTCATACTAAGAAAGGTGCAAAGGAGAGTACTTGCCAATTTTATGTGAAGTTAAAATTTCTGTGTCATCTCTGATAAGCTTCAGAAAGATAGCAAGATGTCCATTGCAATCTTAGAGTTTGAGCAGGCTGTATTATTCTTTAGCTGTCAACTCTAAGAAATAGGATAACTTTTTTTTTAATCAAAGGGTGATTTTTGCTGTTGTTGTTGGTAAAGCATAAATGGGGCACACAAAGTGCTTAATGAAGAAAAACGAGTGCATTTGCCTGGAAGTATCCTGAGTCAAGAGTGCGATTGTATTAATACAAATACTGTAGAAATGCTTTCATTTCTCATAGGTAGAATGCTATATACATTTGTTTGTTTGAGTATTTGCCAAGCATAAAAATTAGGCTTTTATGTCTTTTTCAATATGTACTTGAGTTCACTAGAGAGATCTCCTGCTCTCTGTTCTTCACTGGGAGTGAAGTTAGGACACTTTCCTTCCTGGTTGCAAAGCCTCATCTACTGCCTTCTGACCATATCATCAAGTTCTTCCTGCCACCATGATTTTATATGACTGCCCATAATAACAACTTCGTAGTTCTGCAAGGATGTAAGAAGTCTTCTAGATGCTTCCCATGAAAACAATTCTATGGGCACTCACAAAACCTAGCAGTCGCCAAACCCTCCACAGAAACACCAACTTAAACACCTTACTTTGTTCGTTGCTTTTATTGAACACGTTAAGGAGCTCAATAAACTTAATTTCCTTGTTTCTTCCTTGTCCTTTTATTTTTTACTTTTATGTCTCTTGACCCTCAGGAGGAGGGTATTATCATCCAGCTGAAGAGTGACTAATTGCTAACGAAATTAGTGTGCCTTGAGACCACTTTTCTAATGCAACATCCATATTGGTGAAATGAGTCCTAGGTGTGCAGAGCTTGCAGAACTCTGGGCGAAATTAATGCAGATAGAAATCACAGAGTGCTTTTGGTTGGAAGGGAGCGTTACAGGTCATCTAGTTCAGCCCCCCTGTAGTGCACAGGACATCTTTAACTAGGTCGGGTTGCTTAGAACGCCATCCAGCCAGACCTTGAGTGTTTCCAGGGATGGGGCTTCTACCATCTCGCTGAGCAACCTGTTCCAGCCTGTCACCACTCACGTTGTAAAACATTTCCTCCTTATATATGGTCTAATCTACCTTCTTTTAGTTTACAACCATTGCCCATTGTCTGATCACAACAGGGCCTGCTGAAAAGATTCTGCCCATATTTCTTACAGGCCACCTTTAAACATTGAAAAGCTGCAATAAGGTCTCCCTGTAGCCTTCTTTCCTCCAGGCTGAAAAACCCCAGCTCTCCATCTTTCTTCAGAGGAGAGGTGTTCCAGTCTTCTGGTAGTTTTGGTGGCTCTCCTTTGGACTCGTTCATGTCCAGCTTTTCACCCACCAGAACCCTCAAGTCCTCCTCTGCAGGGCTGCTCTCAACCACCTCATCCCCCAGTGCATACTGATATCGGGGGCTGCCCTGGCCAAGGTGCAGGAGGTGACCTTTCCCCCATGGCCCTACTTGGGCAGTGCTTTCCCTGTATAGTTGCATGATTCTTCCACACCCAGGTCTCTGTCTTCTCTGACGTTCATTGCTTCTTTACTGCACTCCTCTGCAGGTCAATGTACTTATTTTAAGACAGAACAGAATTACTAATTTTCTTGGGGCTCATCCACTCTGGGATGTATGTGTGATGTTCCCCCATGTGGTTAGCATGACAGCAGTTAAATTTCAGCAGTATCTTGCAAGTAGACATGAGTTGTATAATCATAGATGTATAATCATAGAATGGCCTAGGCTGGAAGGGACCTTAGAGATCATCTAGTCCAACCTCCCTGGTTTGGGCAGGGATGCCACCTCTCGACTAGACCTGGCAACACATGGGGACCAAGCGGGAATCATGATTATGCTAAGATATTTAAATGCGTATGAGTATTCCTTGATGCCTTCATGAGCTGTGAAATACGAACATAATACAGGCAGGACAGTGGCCAGAGAAAATGCAGCCAAGATGCTGCATGGAAGTCTTCTGAACTGTGCTAAGTAGTTTCATGTAATATCAAGGTGTGCTTGTGGCTTATCATTTGCATGGTTGCTCTAATAACAGCCAATAGCCTCTATGATTGCTCAAAGACTAATTTCCATACATAGTCATGAAAGTGATTGTCAGAGCAGTTGCTTGACCTTTGAATGCATTGCGTTGTTCTTGCACACCATAAAAATGCATATTCCAGCATGCTCTGTTTTTATGTATGTCTGTGTTGCTCAGTCAACTTGGCTGGAGTGAAGGGGCACAGATTAAGATTATATCTCATTCTGAACACTGGTTTGATGATTCAAAAATAAGAAACAGTAGATGGTGGTAAGGACAACAGGCAAGCCAGAAACCTAAAAGCAGGTAACTTACTGACAGGTAAAAGAGGGAAAAAAAGAGAGGAAAGAAAATACAGTGTTAAAATCTGCTTTTCCTGAGGTATTTTATTTCTATATGTAGTCTAGACAGGTCCTAGTCTTGCAAGCTTTTATCAGTGTTTTTTGTATGAATAAACCTGCTTATACACTTAAGACTATTCATGATGTAAAATTAAATGTTTGAGTAATTTGGAGAAATAGCATGGTAGATTATACATTCTTTTGGAACCTGATGTTGTTATTTTTATAGCAGCAATGACTTTTTGCTTATATACTACCACTGCTATTAAAAATAGTTGCCTGTATATATGTTACTTGTTTCTTGCTTTCCAGTATTTCTAGAAAAGTATTATTTCTAGTAGCTGTGGAGGAAACTCACAGAAATGTATTTAATACCAGCATCAGTGTTTAACATCAAGACTTTCTGAGCTGGTATTTTTTGAATGAGACTTAAGAGACCTGGAATCTAGGTCCCTAAGATAAAATTTGCAGATTCTTAAATGCTCATCTGAAAAAAGTAAATAAAAGCTGAACCAGAGAGTGTAACTGTCATAATGATTTTTGGGAGAAATTTTTCTGTGGTTTAATTGGCTCTGGAAATGACTTTTTTTTTTAAACTTGTAGCAACAGTGATGCTTTAAAATCCCTTAATAGAGTGCAAAACTCTGTACTAGTCATGCTAGGAGAAAATTGCTCAGTGTTTTAAATTAAAATATCCTTTAAACTAAATTTGAAAATTCTGGCTGTTGTATTTACATAGCTTCTTAATTTATTAACATATTTATTCAATGAAAATCTGAATAACTGTACTAGCTACAATTTTCATAGTGGAAGATTGTTGTTTTCTGAAAGAGTTTTATTGTGAGGAGAAAAAAAAATTCAGTCTGATTCTGTGTTCCATACTCATTAAGACCAGAACAGAGTTTATGCATGGGAATATTGATAAAAGTTCTGCTAAATGTTAAATTTACCCATTGCATGAGTTAGTACTGAAACCAGTACAATGGAAGAGAGAGAAAGGGGATTCATGGGTTTTGTCCTTTTACTCTCTTTTTTTAAAGTCAAATAAATACACGCTTTTTTTTAAAGTCAAATAAATTAAACCTATAGATTGTGGAACAGTATTCATTATCTTTTGGAGGGGCGTATATTCCTTAGTGTTTTCCCAGCACTTGGAGCTTTCACTACTCTGTGAGGGTTTTCTCACTGGAATAGACATCACCTTAATGGAGCGTTAATATGGAAAAACCTAAACTAAAAAGACTGTACCCTTACATTTAACACTTTGCTTAAAGGCTGTGTGTAATATTTAGTTGTGACCCTTCTTATTGCAGTAATAAATATTTTCATAGCATTCACCACAATGTGTGAAATACTTTACATCCGTGATAACTGTTGCCATAAAACCTGCAAAAATCACTAGGTCTGCATAAATGGATTGAATAAATGTAGAACAGGAGTATCAGCAAGTAAAATGATCTCATCCGAGCCAACAGATTTGTTACTGGAGAGGCTTACATGTACCATGCCAGACAGTGAGGAAACAGTAAGCTGTAGATGTCGTGCTTTTCAATCTAAAACGTGGGTTTTAAGATCTGATATGTAAAGATGTTGTCTCTCTAGCTCACTTCATATCAGCCTTGACATTCACTGAACATCCAGCTGACTAGTGGTCATGTTGTGATATGCAAAGGAATAGGAACAAAGAAAACAACAACTGGCATTACTCTATCGATATGGATCAGGAGTTCCAGCTGATCTTTTGAGGTCCCTTCCAACCCCTAAGACTCTGTGATTCTGTGATACTGATAGAACCAGTTATGCCTTGCAGTCATGTAATCCCACTTTATTAAGGGTTTTTTGAGCATCAGTGTTGCTACACCTTTAAAAAAAGGACTACAAAATGACACAAGGTGAACTTGCTATTCTCCAGTTTATTATGTTTGTGATAAAAATTACTAAGTATATAATTTCAGAGTTGATTCAACTTGTCACAAGGAGGAAATACTACATGTCAGGCCTGACCTTAGTATATACATAATTAATTATTTTGGTATTTTAAATATAACTTACTTGATGAATTTCCAAATTTTTGTGTGGAGATGTGTACTTAGTTACTGCTATTACATACAGGTGTCCAAGGACAATAAAGGCAGTACATGACAATAGCTCATCAGTGAGACCGGTATTGCTAAGCCTCAGAAATAAATTATGCATAAAGCAGATTGTTTGCTTGTACGTTCATGCTTTTGGTGGGAAGAAGGATTATCAACCCACTGTAAGAGTGCTCTTGCAGATGTTTCCTTAGTAATAATAGGCACTAGCAAAAAAAAATAAAATGCTGTATCCAGTATTACCCACTTAGTGTATTCGTTCTTTCATCTTTTTAATAATTATTGGTAGAATGAACAGATAAAAAATATTGGCATGTAGAAAAGCTGAAATATTAGAATATATGTTATCAGCAAGATTATTTACTTGAATTTAAAGGATTTGTCTCAGTGTGAGCTTCAGGAGTTAGCTGTTTGTTTTCACCAGATGTTCCCAGATAGGTTTTTCTTTTCAAATTTTTTTTGGTAGTTTGGAATGTTTTTGTCTTGCTGTCCTCTGCTAGCTTCATGTCTCCCTTTCATTTTGTTTCCACATGTCCTACCATTTCCCTCTGCTCTAGTTTAATGCTGCATGACAAAGGGAAACTAGATTCTCTTTTTTCATATCCTAAATGTAGGTCATTATAAAGTCGTACAAAGTTCTCCTTTTCCCTTGAGCTGAGTGTTTTACTTATGTGCTATTTCTAGTCCTTCCAAGATTGATTTATAGAATCAAGATGTATGAGACTAGTGTGGATTTTGCCAGTGAGATATCTGGCATTAGGACTTTACTCTGATTCTAAATCTTTTTTTCCCCCTTAGATAACATGATTGTTAAGTGAGAAAACATTTAATAACTGAATATAAAGTTTTATTTTGATTTACTTGTCATCACCTATATCAGCTGCTTAATTGTATGGGGCAAAATATTTTTCACATCCCAAATTAGCAAAATGTCATAGCACATAAATTTAAACTTTATTGATAATTCTGTTGATTTAAAAGCAGAGTTATGTGCTTAGAGTTGTATTCACAGAATACTAGCTCAGGGCCTATTGGACAAATTCTTCTAAGAGCTGATATCTTGTTCATTTTAATCATTTATAAGGTATTTCATTATTCTGCTGTTACTATGTGTCTCCAGATATATATTGTTAAACATACAGGGAAAAAATACATCCTCTGTAAGCTAGTGTTGGGAACTCCATAATGTTTTGAATAAACTAAACTATAATATTATCAGCATATTAACTAAAATGTATGTCAGTGCACTATTGCAAAGTGGAAGTTTCCATTGTGTATATGGGAATTTCTCCCATATTATTATTATTTTTTATTTTCTTTTTTATTAGTGATTCTAATAAAATTAAGCCTGGCAAAATTTCCGTTGCATCTTTCAGTTTGGTAATGCTGCATGTGTCAGGGTAATTGAGCTTTTGCATAAAGATGGTATTAAAAGGTAATGCAGTCTTGGATTAAATAGACCTTTTTTTTTTTTTTTTTGTAATAAAACTGATGTGTACACTCCCCAAAATTTCCAAAATTTTTGAAACCATACTTTCTGCCTGAATCTCAAACCTGGTTGGCTGCTTCAGCATGGGCCAGGTGGTTTGGTCATGTTCTACCCAAGCTGCTCCCAAGAGAGCTTTGACAGCAACACAAGACTAGTTGTTTTTCACGCCAGGGCAAATCCCTCCTTGCGGCACTCTGTTATTTGCTTTCTTAAGGGAGCTTGCACCCTCAAAAGGCAGCCCTCCTGTGGTGGAGGAAGACGGTTACTGGGTCAGCACTGTTGGGCTTCTTAATAAAGTTCTGCCTGACAGAGCGACTGTCTTGAGAGACGTAGAAATTACAAAATTATTTATAGTAATAGAACCATATATTTCTGTTGTATTCCAAAATTTCTGCATGCTTTCCCTCCTGAAATACTTTTTGGTAGTGGTTAATCACTGGAACAAACTCCTCTGCCAGCCATATAGTTTGTTCTTTACCATTCTGCTTTTTGCTAAGTAAATTAAGATCAAAGCATTTAAACTTAATAGGATTAATTCATATCAGTCCTTCTTAGCCAAATAAGCATGTGTTGAATGAGTAATTGGGTGCTACTGTGGTTTCTGTGCCACCTGAGAAGTGCTTCATTGAGCTGTCATGTCAGTTTTATTGCTTTCTGCTGGACACCCCGGCCAGAGGGAGGTAGACCAGTAATAGTGGGAAAGCTTGTCCCTCACATCTGGGTGGAAGTATGGAAGGTAAGCATTGGGTTGGCTTGCTGATTGGCACTAATAACAGAATAAATACTTCTGTGCCAATGTTTAGAAATTTTAAAATAAAGATTTAAATATAATTCTGGAGACTTGGAAATGTGGATTATTTTTCATGAATTGTCACTTTACAAAGTGACAGTAAACAACGTGACAGAGGTTTTTTTTGGTGTTTTTTTTTGAGAAGGTCTGGGAGAAGGATGAGACCCTTGAGCAGACTTGTAGCTAATTTAAAACCCCAAATGTTTGCTTATTTTGTTAAAATATTATGTGAAATAAAATGTGTATCTTCTAAGGTCTCTTTCAGATACGTGTTTTGCCCTTGTAAAAGATGTGATTTATTAACAAGATTTATCTAATAGTTGATTGTTTTATCATCAAGGACACAGTTTTTAGATACGTATTTCATTTGCTGGACATGTGGAAATTTGCTCTCAAAGTCTTAAAATACATTGTGACTTTCAAGTGATGTAAGAAATACTAATATTTTACTTTGAAAGTGTCATGACTTGGAAATACCTTGGACTGTTATCTGGCAATTTTGGAAGACTGTGGCATTTGCTGCAGGCTGTGAGAGCGAACAGTTGTCGTGTTACTAACAAAGCAAATGTAAATACCTATTAAATTTAAGAATACTCAAAATTAATGTTTAGGCAAAAAGACTCCTTACAAAGGTAACCTGCCTGACCATCTTAAAGGATTTTCTGTGGATTAAGTATTGTGTCCTGTAGTCACTAGTCTGTAGATAACTGTGTAAGTGTATCTTTCACATTTTATGGGACTTCAAGTCATTAATTTTAAAGCAAGAAGTAATTTTTTTTAAACTATGATTTTTAGGTTTATAAGGATTGTTACTAGCTTAGCACTCTTTTGTAGGATGAATGCTTTTATGATACTTGAAAAAAGAAAATTTCTAGTTAATAACCATGCACATCTTTATGCACTGTTTTGCAGCAGAGGAATACAACGTTAGGTATTTATTGTTTTGTTAGAAGTGCTTGGCTGGATTTTATATTTAGATTTAGACTTAATTTTTTTTGAACTTATGATTTTTTGGTTTTGCATAGTTGCAATATATGATTTAAATGCTTAGTGATGTCTGCTCATTTGGCCAGCTAAAGATATTTTAAAAAAAGCAAAGAAGTTTTTTAAACTCGAGATTCTGATGAAGTTTGGTTTTCATTTTTGATTTCTGATGTTCGTAAGAAAGATCAAGTGTTCGCCTAAGCATCAGAAACAACTTTATATTCCTAATCAAAAGCTGTTTCCTAATCATATGAATCCTAAGACTGAGGTTTTTGAAATTTCCTTCTTTATTTTCTTTCAAAATATGATTAAAAACAAAAGTTGGCAGCAACGACTGTAGATGTTTCCTTCTGACCTAATTATTAGAACTACAGTACCAGCAAATGGTGCGTTCCTGAGGTAGTCTTCTGGTTTAGACGTTACAAATAATACTTGATTTAGTTTTACTTACTCAGATTTACTAATGTGCTTCTTTCCTTGGCAGCACTTTAGCAAACATAGTTCCCTAAGTCTATGAAGTGGCAAGTGAGTAACATTTATGAATCTGTGGACTCTGCAGAGACTGGGTGGTTTTGAAATGCTGCCAGTTGCTTTTTCTGTGTATTGTAGAAGACCCTCCTTTTTCCTCTGCTTGACCAATGAAAAAAGTAAAACAAAAATAACCTGCAAATTTTCCATGACAGAAAATCCTGGCTTGCTTGTAGTATAGTAGCTGATCAGTCTAATCTTGTAATAATCTTTTGAACCATGTAGAGTTGAATGAGGGATTAGCAGGTTATAGAAGGTCATATTGCCATCTGATAATTAATGAAAACTGAAAAATACTTTAGCACACAGGTTTGGTAGTATTTAGTAGTTGCAATTAGCTAGAATATGAAGAATAAGTGGATGTAAATTGAATTGCTGAGGGCAGGAGATGTGCATTTCTATTGTTACTTGTAATGATCTTCACATGATTAACTTCAGGGGTGACCTTAAAACTAAGTTCATTAGTAAGAGTTAGCCTGTGGCTGTCTGGTGCAGTTTTAGTATTTGTAGCAAGGTGAGGTTTCCTACTTTAGACTTGCAGAGAGTAGGCCCATGTGAAGAGCAAGGCAGTAGTTTGCTGGACTGTTGCAGTTGTGTTAAGATCTCCCTCCACTTCTCTGTTAGGCTGTTTGTTCACTGATAGCTTTGTTCATAGTTTTGCTTTTTAAGATACATGCTAACTAAATGTTATTTTCACACTTGGAGAAGAGAAAAATGGTTCATAATGTTCCAGTTGGCTTAAGAAAAAGATTCTTTTCAGAAGTTATGAGTGCCATAGAAGATTAAATTCCTTACCAAACGACATCGAGTACAGTATGTCCTACCTTTCAAGCAGCACCGACTCTGGAAGAAATAGAGCCTTGGGACAAAACCTGACAGCCTTGCAAAAGTTACTGTAAAAATATCGGTGATATTTTAACAGACTAAACAGTTGAAGGTGAGTATGCTTTGATCATAATAGATGGAATGCAATCCAGCAAACTGAAAAACTGTGAAGCTTGTAACGTGTGAAATTGTAGTTTGCTAATAGCAACAGCGGAATTTTGACTGTGAAATTGGTAATAGCGATTTCTGGGCTAGAAGCTGGTAGACTTGTTGTATTTCAATGTTTTGTTTCCTTACTGTAAATACTGAAGTGGGGATAGCATTGCAACTACTTGACTTTAACAGCACTATCGCTTTTAGAAACACACAATTTGAATTGTAATTTAGAGTCAAACCAGAACATGGTGAGTCAGTGACTTCCACAATATCATCAGTTCGCATCATTTTGCTGAACTTCCTATGAAAATTGAAGATAGTTTCAAAAGTCACGTTTTGTGGAGTTGAGAAATTATGTGAGAATCTGTTTAATTTTAAAACAAAATCTCAGTCCTTCGAGTTACAGGGAAAAGCTTGAAAAGTTCATTTGAGAATGTGTGACATTTCTAAAATCAGAAGATAGGTATTGTTTCATGTAAGAAATTTTATAACCCTTTAACATTTCTCTTTTGTTGTTGGTTAAGGTCTGACCCATGATTGTTTTTTAAAAGTTTGGGTTATGATGGTTGCTTCTGGTTAGCTTTTCTGTTTAATTATTAGCTAACAGTGCTATAATTTAATAAAGAAGTACCAGAATAACTGAAGCATAATCTCCGAGTTTTCAGTCTTTTTTCTAGAGTATTGGGACACCCAGAAAAGCCTATCTAATGAAGGCCCTGTCAATACATTGTGAACTCTGAGCATGAGTTTTGTTGTGTGCACAAACAGAATTTTTATTGATGCAAATGTTTCAATAAGAATTTCAGGATTAAGATATATATTGGAGAATATTTATATGGGAATGTCCTATAAAAATAATGCCATTTTTATGCCTTGTAGTCACCTGCTAGAAAAAGCTGTCTGTGCACAAACCTAGGCAAAGGAAAAAAGAGATTAAGTGTCGCTTGCTGGTGTGTCTTTTAAGTCATTCCCTTTTCCTGTTGTGAATTTGATATGTAAGGTCAGCCTTGACACAAAAGAATGACTTGAAGATGGAGTGCCCGAATGAACTTGCTTTTATTAGTGTAGCCTTTCCATTTATGTTTTACTGTGGGTTTCTTTAATAAAATGTCACAGAGAAACCAGGTTTGATCTTAATAATAAATTTAGAGCAGTGACTGTTAATCAAATTGGGTTTCTGACAAACTGTTTACTAATTTCTAGTAAAATTTTCAGTATATCAATGATAAACTTTTTCCAACTAAAATACATTTGCATGGTAAAACTGCTATGATGCTTTGACCTTAGGAGGTATTTGTCTTGCTGATTTCTTTAGTTGAGCACCTTGTGCGATGGTGGCTGTGGTGTTGGTTCAGCCTATGTTTTTTCCTTGCTTTTGGTGGCAGCATCTGTGGAAAACACGCTCCTTGCCAACTCCAGCCTTCCAGAGATAGTGCATGTGTCCGATCAGTGGATGGATGCATTTAGAAGCAATACGCAAGCAAAGACATTCATATGGGTAAAGATGGTGGATATGGGGGCAAGGTCAGTGAGGCAAGAGTAGCCTTATGAAGTAGGAAGAGCAGAAGAGCTGCTTGATGGGAGCTTGCAGAAGTTCTCCAGCAAGCATGATTGTGTATAGGGAAGACAAATGGGACACAGTTTTTTGTAGAGTATCAGCTAATCCATTCAGAGGTGAGAGGAGCTAAGAAAAGGTCACATAAAATGGAACAGTTGATTGAACTCGAAAGACAGACAAATCTGGTTTCTGGTCAAGGCTCAGTCAGATGCTTCCTGGACCAGTGTAAACATTATGGTGTGAAGAAGTTTCTTCCACCAAGTCACCTTAATCTGCTGTGAGCCCCATTCTAACTCTTAATACCTTGCTGATTAATTTGCCTTAGAGTTGGCAGGCTTGGTAGAGTTCTTGAGCTTTCTAGGGAAAACATGTTAATGCTTAATGTCAATAAAAGTTTTCATTGCAAATACATGTGATTTTGTGAATAGGCACAGACGTGATTGTAACTATCTTATGTATCTGAAGCACAGAAGTGAAAATGGGTGCCTGAAGCACAAGCCATATAGCTCGCAGAAGTGAACTGCAAACTTCATGATTTTTATACCAGGACTTGTGAATTGCATTTGTAAGCACCAGTTTTAACTTTATCAGTAGAAGGTAAAAATTATTCTAGATTCTGATGGAAGCCAAAGCAATATTAAAATTATTTACATTGGGAAAGTTAATACCGCACCCAGAAAGTTCACATGCATTACAATCCTAGTGATTTCTACAAATGTACATTTTGTAATAGACTAGACTAGACACTTGTTCTGAGGTTTGCTCAACAAAGGAGAGGTCTGTACAATCTCCTGTCTCCAAAGGGAATTCCCTAGTCCCACTTCTCCTCCCACTGTTTTTCCCTATTCTTTCCTGACCTTATTTGCCATTAGCAGCATGCTGGATTTGTTGCTGTAAGTGACAGTTTCATATTATAAAAATCAAAATATTAGCAAGCATGTCTGACTTTGTGTGTGTAATGAATTGTGGAACCAAGACCTTGAGGAATCTTTCTGTTTACTATAACACTTGCATTTCTATAGCAGCACTAAACAAGAACTGTTTCTCTCTTGGAAGGAATATCATTGCAGTTGCATTATACTTGAGTTATTTGTTTCTAACGTTTTTTCACTAGTTTATTTATGGCATGATTATTAGAGATGTTGTAATTAGGCTGACTCCAGATTAAGTTGCTGGAATACAATTGAAAAATGTGTCCTTAATAACTGGTACCTTTGCTGTGACAGTATCTGATAAGTTGCATTGTGAGCGTCTGGAAGACGTTTTGTATCTGAGTGCAAAAGTAACTAATCTCCTTTAGACCAACTATAAGGCTTAATGAGGGTGTTTCCGAGTTCAACTGCTGTACGTTGGTGGCACATCTTCCTAGCTTCTGAAGTCATCCAGATATTTAAATTTGTGTACCTCTAGCTCTGTCTCCAAGCTGTTTGCCTGCAAGTAATAGGCTCAAACTTCTTTAAAGGAGATAATAGGACCATCCTTTTCTACTGTAGATTGTAGAAGCTCTATTCTTGTTTATTCTGTTTCATTTCTATGAGAACATAAGCTGCTTTCATTTGCAAGGAGTTCTGAAAATACTTTTAGCAGAAACAGTTTCTTGTTAGTGGACAGTTGGTATGTATGTTAAACATTAAGTCCTTATGCCTTCTGTGTTCTTTTTCCTGATTAAATATTTATGTTGTTGGGGAATGAAACATATTTAAAATATTTGAAATTGGTCATGAAAGATGTTGAGATAGCATAAAAGGTAATTAAGATTTATAGCCTGAGTGTATTCGAATTCCTACTGTGCTTTCATTTTCCTTATGTGTCTGCACTTCTCTTGACAGAGCTTGGATACCACGTGTGTGCTGTTATTGAACTTTGACCAAGTGCCATTTTACCAGGTTCACTATATCCAACCTTTACTTTGGATCATAGTTCTTTGAATTTAGCTATATT
>NW_009713086.1:0-40296 GCF_000703405.1 Apaloderma vittatum | reverse complement strand
GTAGGGAAACTTTATTTCTGGGTCACTTAATTTGTTGCCTATTATGGTACAACTGTTTAGTATTTTGTATTGTATGCTTTGATTCTGTAATTTATTGGAAAGCTAATATGTTATATTTAAATTATGTAAAATATCTAGATAGTTCAGAGTACTTAATCCTGAAGTTTTCCTCAAGTGAGATGTAAAGCCCACTTCAAAACTGGGCTGACTTTGGTTTATATTAAGGGGTATATGGGTTTTGCAGACAATCTGGTTTTGTCTTCTGAAAACCAGAATTGTTGTCTCTTGTCAAGAGATACATGAGAAAAGCCTTGTTTCTGTATTTGCTGTACTGATTTGCCTGTGTCGTGGTTTGAGCCCACCCAGATGGCAACAAAAGAACCACACAGCCTCTTGCTCACTCCTACCCCTCTCCTTTTCAGGATGGGGAGAAGAAAATTCAGCTCAAAGATCGAGATTGAGGACAGGGAGAGTTCACTCGCCAGTCATGGTCACAGGAAAAAAAGAGAGTAGACTTGGGGAGAAAACAGTAATTTAATGTAGACAACAGAACCACCACCAGTTTACCAGTCAATAGATCAGAGTAAGACAGTGAGAAATAAATACAACCAGATCTTAAAAACATCTTTTCCCCACTCCTCCCTTCCAATTTTTAGCTGAGGGAGGTCATAGAAGCTTTGCACAGGAGCCACCCCTGTAGCCCCTGACACGCTACCAGAAAGCGCCGCCAGACAAGGAAGCAGGTTTGTGCATCTATTTTTTGTCTGGAAATGGTTTGCTAACAGCTAAGGAGCACAGGACGCACCATATTGCAGAAATACACAAATTTGACTGGTGCTGTGCTAATTGCTAAAGTTTTCTAATAACAGCTAATGTGTTTTGAATGATAGACATCAGAAAATACAATTAGAAAGCAGTAACTTGTGCACGCAGCTCTGCAGGACTGGTGGTATTGACTTGTATCACCTCAGCATCCCAGTTTCACAGAGAATATCACTATCTCAGATTTGCACTTGATGACAAGCTTATTAATACCACAGCTTGTTGTATTAAAGCAGATGAGAGAAGTGGAGCAGTGGCCTGTAATGTGGTGTGGGACTTGGAACACGGGAACTTGCTTACCTGCTTTCCCCTTGATCTTTGGAACTGGAGGGGAAGGTGCTGTGCCTTGCTGCAAGGAGCAGTTTGCATACCCTCTGCTATGCATGCCCAGTGCAAATGAAATGGAAGAGTACAGCCTCAGAGAATTCTTGATACAGCAGATCCAAGCAGGAATTTTATGATCTTTTATAAATCAGGCAACATCTGGGTTAATGTTGTATGAGCAGGCATTGATTTGCCTGTGGATATGGAGTAGACAGATTTCATGTCCCTGTTCCAGAATGGGATAAACCACTCCCAGCGCTGTGCTGGAGGCAGGTGAAACTTGTAGAACTCTTAGAAAAGTAACAAATTAACCAAACCAGAATAGGTCACATAGGGTCTGAGATAATCAGTTTGCGCAAATTCAGTCCAAAGTGTTAATGTAGCTAAACTGTAAAAGTATTAGGTTTGCCAAATGTTTCAGAAAAGGTACTTCAATGAACTCTGCAGCAATAGCGAGTTCTTTCAAAATTATTTTCCTGAAAGTGGTCCTTGTGGCATAGGTAAGGTTTCCATTGATGCTTCTTATTCAGAGTACTGGGTGCAACAATACAAAGCACAGGCAGTCTGAGATCCTCTTGAATGATGCATGTGGAGGAAACTACCTGAAACTGATACTGTTGAATTTGCATGACTATCTGTATACTCAGACCCTAAAGGAAGCTAGAGGCATTTTCTTTGGATGAAAAGGTATCTTTCTAAAGTAAACATGTTTCTGCTTTATAATAGATTTGTTCTTTGTATTGACTTAAGCCTCACGAAACTGTTCTGTACTTACATCGTAGTATGTGAAGTCAGATCAGGCCGATGACCAGTCTAACAGTTACGTATCTCAGCTTGTTGTTTTACTGTTTATTCCAGAGTCACCCGTGTTTATCTTAAAGGCATTGGGGAAAATATTGATTTTATTGCTCAGCAGAATTACTGTACTATATTGAATAAATTCCTGCAGAGTGAATAATTAACTTAAATGTAAATCCTCTGGTCCTCCTTACTTAAGATATGTGTTTAATAAGCACAAAATTTATCACTCATAGAAATTCAATGGATTATCAGTTTATATGTTGAAGTGTAATATTTCTTAATTGTTTAAGATTTGGTTGGACAAGGTGCTAAGGCTTGCCTACACCTTGCCTTTCCCAAGAATGGTTAGATCAGATGATCCTTGAGACCCCTTTCAACCTAGTGTTCTATGATTCTGTAATTGTATTCCACAACTGAGACTTCTTTCACTTTGGATAATGTGTAGTGTATTTCTTTCCTGTTAATATCTCCTGCAGCTTTTTCACTGATTTGGGCAAGTTAAGCTATCTTTCTGTATCCTATACCTGTGTAAACTATAATAATAATAAAAAATCAAGTCACTGAACTCTGTGGATTATTCATGTTGTCATAAAGATTGAAAGACTTATCACAGTAAGATAAAAAGTTAATCTCCAGTAAGTTTAGAAAAATGTTAATCTCCACTGCTGTTTTATTACAGATGACCAATGAAACACGTAAAATAATTATTCCTTTCACATTATTAAAGGATTGATTTAGCCCCTAATCATCTTTTTATTTGGAAGTCAAGAATAATTTTGGCATAAGTAAAAAGATCTTTCATTGTAAGCTGGGGGAAAAAAACCAAACCCAATAGCAAAAAATCAATGAGAGCAAACAAAAACTTGAACATTTTTATCTTCTTGAAAAGACATCAGAAACCTCTGTGTATCTATTCCTGTAAAGTTAACATTCTGTATACAAATGGTAATTAGTTCCATTGCTCTCATTTATATTATATGCAAGTTTTTTCACTAATGTTTAATGAGCATTTCCTCAGTTAAAATAAAGCGTCATTTTCACTTCTCTCCTGGCTGACTTAAGGGAACATGTGATACTTATCCTTGTTTTAAAGAATGGTAGAGGTTAAACTATGGGGTTTGTGATTTGTTTTTTTTGTTTTGTTTTTGGGTCTGTTTTTTTTTCATTAAAATCAGTTTGATTTGAAAAGCAGTTTGATTTGAAGCCAAATAAGAGAAGCAGAATTTTCATGTTTTGCAATTGTAGATAGTACTACTAATAACCATCTGGTTATTGACATGAAAGCACAACTTTTATTTGCATATCATGCTAGTTTGGCTGTCATTAGAAACAACAGATTTAACGATAATGTAGTAATAGGGTGGTATTTGTACCAGGGACAGAGGAGGTGTGTCACTAATGCAAGACAAAAAGAACAGCAACAAAAGAAAATAAGCTTTTGAGTCAGCATTTGTAATGGCCATTGTCGTTGTGGAAGCAGCTGTGTGTGGAAACAAGGGAAATAGAATTTGAAGTGCTGGAAAAGAAATTGCCAGTTGCCAGCACGGCTGGAGAAAACTATTGGACCTGATTGACAATTTTCTGCTCTGTTTTCTTCTGACAGCTTTGATAGTAGTTCCTTTTACTTTTTTTTACCCGTTGTTTGGCCTGCTCACTTCATCCTTTGTGGTTGCTCAGCCACAGATACTCCTGTACACACAAAAAAATACCATGATGATATCACCAGTAGTCTGCATGTTGGATATGGAACATTTCCAGAAGACTCCAGTGATTTGTCTTTAGATACAAAAAGCCTTCCAGGCATAAAAGGCAAGCTAGAGATAGATGAATATTGTCACTTCATGTTAATCATGTAATATTGGCAAGGACTTAAAAGAGAATCAAGGACTCTCTCTTGACATTAAACCAGTGTTTGTACCTACCTTGTCCTGGGACAGCAGGAGATGGTTTAATGTAAGCATAGACTAGAGAAAATTTAAATGTCATATGAACACTACCAGAGTGCAGAGAAATGTGTTCTCTGTAAATTAATGCATCTTTCTAGTTTCAATAGATGTGCACCTTTGGAGGCTTAATATTAAATCTGGTCAGGATTGCCTGTAGACTGAGTCATTCTGGGTGGTGTGAATCCGCATGTACAAGGTATTTATTAGCTTAGATAACTCTCTGTTTCTATATTGAAATTATCTGAAATGTCTGACTAGTTTAGGTGTTGCCTCTGCTCAGACTAAGTCTCCCCTGAATGCCAAAACCATGATTGCAGCACTTCTGCCATTTAATTGACTGGCTAATTTACCCTATAATTATATAATAGGGTATTTAAGACTGTCTCTTTAGGACAGAGATTTTAGCTTTGTTTATCTGCTTCATTCAAGAACAGATGTTTCTACTAAGATACTGGAATAACCAACATCTTTGAAAATCAGAGATTGCTATTTTCTAAAATAAAATATGATGCAAAATCTAAATAAAGAGTCATAAAAGGGGAGGAGTGAAACTAATTGCATTGCCACTTTGCAGAAACTGTTTTTGATAAAATATGACTCATGGTAATAGTAAATAATTAACAGTATGAGAAGTGGTGGTGTCTTTTGCACCTGCATGGCTAAATATTTCACTTATGCTTTGACATGCTGTTTCTGTGTTTCAGAGCACTGTCTTCTGTTTTCTTTTGCAGCTTGAGAGTCCTTTAAATTTTCTTAGCAATTTGGTTTAAAATGTTAAATTTTTTCCCATTTTTTCCACAGTTAATTATTTCTTGATTTTTAATTGCCACATTGGATTTCAGATCAAAGTACTTGAACTTCCAGAAACATCAGTGTGTAAGGGAGTTTCTTCTGAATACGTATTTTAAATATTTTTTTTTTTTTTCTTTCAAGTATGAAGACTGCTACAGGGTGCTAGTAAGCTTAACAAAATGGATAAATGGGATTTTAGTACTTAAATAAGATTGAGTGACATTAAGGAAAAAGACTTAACTCGTCACCCACACTCAAGGCCATATCCTGTATGACCCACAGGAACAGCCCCAGTGAAGACACAGAAAATACAACCCCAAGTAAAGCAGACAGGATCTCATTAAAATAATCCACTATTTAAGAACTATTTTTTTAAAGCATCATGGAAGAAAAATAACCACGGAAACTTTATATAGCATCATGGTAGAAAGTAAACTACTGCATTAAAAGCCGCAGAAACATTTGATGAGAATCAGTTACGTAGTGCACACAACTTGTTTTTTTCTCTCTTACAGAGTAGTGTAGGGAGAGAAGAGCTTCCCTCACTGGAGGGAGCCGGAGACACCGCTTGTGTGCAGTGTGACCAAATAAATAACCTGCTCAGGCAGGTGGTTGAATTGAGGGAGGAGGTAGAGAGACTGAGAAGCATCAGAGAGTGCGAAAGCAAAATAGATTGGTGGAGACACACCTTGAGGCAAAGGCAGCAGGAAGAGGCTCTAGAAGAAAAGGAGGATCCCCGCCCCTCCTGTCACCAGGCAAAAGGATGGGACAAGGGGGAATGGAGAGAGGTACCCCCTTGGAAAGGCACGCAAAAACCCTCCTGGCTCCACTCACCTTCCCAGTTGCCCTTGCACAACAGTTATGGGGCTTTGGGACTTGAGGGCTGCGTGAATGGAGATGAAGATCCATCCAGTGAGTCACCCAGGGCTTGTCACTCACCCCACACCTTAGGATTTCTTCAGTTAAGAAGAAAAGGGGGATAATTGTCACAGGTGACTCTCTTCTGAGGGAAACAGAGGCCCATTTGTGACCAGACCCATCCCACAGGGAAGTCTGCTGCCTCCCTGAGGCTCGGGTTAGAGATGTGAAAAGGAAAGTCTCTCCTCTGGTGCAGCTGTCGGATTATTACCCTTTGTTCGTTATCCAGGCTGGTAATGACAAGGTTGCAGAGAAGTCCAAAGGCAATTCAAAAGGACTTCAAGGCATTGGGGTGACTAGTTGAAGGCTTGGGTGCACAGGTGGTGTTCTCATCAATCCCTCAAGTGATAGGGAAAAACACTGAAAGAGTGTGGAAAACACACACGATAAATATGTGTCTCAGAGACTGGTGCCAGTGTTGGAATTTTGGGTTCTTTGGTCATGGGAAAGTTTATATGCCACTTGGTCTGCTGGCAAAAGATGCAGTACACATCTGTCTCAAAGGGGGAAAAGGATCGTCCCACAGGAGTTGGCAGGGCTGATCGAAAGGGCTTTAAACTAGACTTGAAGGGGGAAGGGGATAAAACCAGGCTCACTAGAAGTGAGTGTAAGGATGGCCTTCAGTCTACTGTCCCACTCGACGTGGGTAGTGGTAATATATGTGACAATAAAAGCACGGCGCTCTCTAATTGGCTAGTAACCATAGAAGTGGCTGGGAATGGTCAGATAGCAATTGTGAAAACTGATTGTTCAACTCCCTCTTCGAAATGCTTATATACCAATGGCATGGAGTATGGGGAATAAGCAGGAGGAGTTGGAGATGGTGGGACAGCTCCCATGACTGGAATGTTGTCATGGATGGCTATGTAGTGTTTAGGAAAGACAAACCAACAAGGTGAGGCGATAGTGTTGCTCTTTATATGTGAGAGCAACTGGAATGTATTGAGCTCTATCCAGCGGTGGAGATAGAACAGGTTGAAAGCTTGTGGGTGAGAATTAAGGGACATGAAAAGGATGATGAAACTGTTGTGGGTGCCTACTATAGACCACCAAACCAAGAAGATATTGATGAGGCCCTCTAAAGTCAGCTGAAGGTAGTCTCTAGAACATAGTCCTTGGTACTCGTGGGTGACTTCAATCACCCTGATATTTGTTGGAAAGCATATTCAGTCCAAAAGGCTCTTGCAGCACACCGGTGATAACTTCTTGATGGAGGTAGTGGAGGAACCAATGAGGAGAAATGTGCTGCTGGATCTTGTATTAACGAACAAAGAAAGACTGGTTGGGGACATTAAGGTTGGGAACAGCTTTTTTGACAGTAATCGTGACATGGTGAAGTTTAGTATTTTACAAGGAAGAGCAGGGCAATAAGTTGGATTACAACCTTGGCCTTCTGCAGGGCTAACTTTGTACTCTTCAAAGATCTACTTGCAGGAATCCCATGGGCTAAGACTCTGGAGGGTAATGGAGCACAAGAAGATTGGTCAGTTTTTAAATACCACTTCCTCCATGGCCAAGACAGTTGTATTTCCTTGAGTGAAAAAATTGGGTAGACATGCTAGAAGACCTGCATGGATGAGGAAGGAGCTTCTGAAGGAAGTCTCCTGGAAGAAACTTACAGTTTGTGGAAGAAGGAAGGGACTTGTCACTTGGGAGAACTATAGGGACATTTTCAGGATAGGTGGGAAAGCAACAAGAAAGGCCAAAGCCCTCTTAGAACTAAAACTGGCAAAGGAAGTAAAAGAGAACAAGAACGGCTTCTTCAAATATAGCAGTAATAAAAGGAAGAATAGGGAAAATGTGGGCTCACTGCTGAATGAGGTGGCAGCCCTGATAATCGAGGATGCTGAGAAGGCAGAGTTGCTGAATAACTTCTTTGCTTCAGTCTTTACTATTAAGACCAGCCCTTGTGAACTCCATACCCTGAATGTAGGAGAGAAAGCCTGGAGGAGTGAAGACTCTCCACTAGTCAATGAGTCAGCACGGGTTCATAAAGGGCAGGTCCTGTTTGACTAATCTGATCTTCGTCTGTGACAGGGTGACCTCCTTACTGGATGAGGGAAAGGCTGTGGATGTTGTCTACCTTGACTTTAGCAAGTTTGCATTTTAGCATTTGACACAGTTTCCCACAGCATTCACTTAGAAAAGCTGACTGCCCATGGCCTGAATGGGCATATACTCGCCTGAATTAGGAACTGGTTGGATGGCTGAGTCCAAAGTGTTGTGGTTAATGGAGTTAAATCCAGCTGGTGGCCGGCCACAAGTGGTATCCCCCAGGACAAAGTGCAAGGACCACTCCTGTTTAACATCTTTATCAGTGACCTGGATGAGGGGATGGAGTGCACCCTTAGTAAGTTTGCAGATGACACAAAACTGGGAGGAAGTGTCGATCTGCTGGAAGGTAGAGAGACTCTTCAGAGAGATTTGGACAGGTTGGATCGCTGGGCTCAAGTCAGTTGCATGAGTTTCAATAAGGCCAAATGCTGGGTCCTGCACTTAACAGCGCTACAGCCTTGGAGAGGAGTGGCTGGAGAGCTGCCAGGCAGAGAGGGACCTGGGGGTGTTGATAGACAGCCAGCTGAACATGAGCCAACAGTGTGCCCAGGTGGCTAAGGCAGCCGATGACATCCTGGCTTACATTAGGAATAGTGTGGCCAGTAGGACCAGGGAAGTGATTATGCCCCTGTACTAGGCACTGGTGAGGCCACACCTTGAGTACTGTGTGCAGGTCTGGGCTCCACAGTACAGGAAGGACATCGAAGTGCTGGAGAAGGTACAGAGAAGGGCAACCAGAATGATTAGGGCACTAGAGGGAAAGTCTTATGAAGAGAGGCTTTAGGGAGCTGGCGCTGTTCAGCCTGGAGAAGAGGAGGCTGAGGGCAGACCTCTTCACTCTCTACAACTCTCTACAGGCAGCTCTAGTGAGACGGGTGTTGGCCTCTTCTCCCTAGTGAATAGTGATAGGGCAAGAGGGAACTGGTTCAAGTTGTGCCAGGGCAAGTTTAGATTGGATACTAGGAAAAACTTCTTCACCAAAAGGGTGATGTAGCGTTGGAATGGGTTGCTGAGGGAGGTGGTGGAATCACCATCCCTAGATGTGTTTAAAGAGACAGCTGGATGTGGCACTTCGGGAGATGGTTTAGTGTTACGGTGGTGTAGGGCTGTAGGTTGGACTTGGTGATCTTAAGGTCCCTTCCAGCCTTGATATTTCTAAGATTCTGTGATAAGACTAGGTTACAGATCAGTTATGCAAATTGAACATACGCAAGTCCATGGGCCCTGATGAGATACACCCAAGAGTGTTGAGAGAACTGGCTGATGTCGCTATACCACTCTCCATCATTTTCGAAAAATCACAGCGAATGGGAGAGGTGCCTGAGAACTGGAGGAAAGCCAGTGTCACTCCAGTCTTCAAAAAGGGCAAGAAGGAAGATCCATGAAGCTACAGACCAGTCAGCCTCATCTCCGTCCCCAGAAAAATGATGGAGCGGTTTGTTCTGGAGGTCATCTCTAAGAACATGGAAGAGAAGAACGTTATCAGGAGTAGTAAGCATGGATTTACCAAAGGGAAATCATGCTTGACTGATCTGATAGCGTTCTATGATGTCATGACTGAATGGGTAGATACAGGGAGACTAGTGGATGTAGTTTACCTGGGTCTTAGCAAGGCTTTTGGCACAGTCTCCCATAACATCCTCATGAGCAAGCTCAGGAAGTGTGGGATAGAACAGACAGTGAGATGGATTAAGAACTGGCTACTCAATAGAGCCCAAAGAGTGGTGATCAATGGTGCCGAGTCCAGCTGGACACCTCTAACTAGTGGAGTCCCCCAGGGATCAGTGCTGGGTCCAGTCCTGTTCAACATCTTTATCAACAACCTCGATGATGGGACAGAGTGTCTTCTTGGCAAGTTTGCTGATGATACAAAACTGGGAGATTTGGCTGATACATGGGAAGAGTGTGCAGCCATTGAGCAAGACTTGGACAGACTGGAGAGCTGGGCAAAGAGGAACCTAATGAGATTCCACAAGAATAAGTGCAGAGTCCTGCACCTGGGAAAGAATAATAAAATGCACCGGTACATGTTAGGAGACGATCTGCTAGAGAGCAGCTCTGTGAAGAAGGACTTTGGAGTCCTGGTGGACAACAAGTTACTAATGGGACAGCAATGTGCCCTTGTAGCCAAGAAGGCCAATGATATCATGGAGTGCATTGAGTGTGTCCAGCAGATCGAGGTTCTCCCCCCGCTCTACTCTGCCCTAGTGAGACTTCACCTAGAGTATTGCATCCAGTTCTGGGCTTTCCAGTTCAAGAGAGATTTACTTGAGAGAGTCCAATGGAGAGCTATGAGGATGATTGAGGGACTGGAACACCTGTCTTATGAGAAAAGACTTAGAGACCTGGGGCTTTTTAGTCTGGAGAAGACTGAGAGGTGATCTAATTAATGTGTACAAATATATGAGGGCTGGGTGTCAAGAAGGAAGGAACAACCTCTTTTCACTTGTGCCCTGTGACAGGACAAGGGGCAATGGATTCAAGGCAGAGCACAGGAAGTTCCACCTCAACGTGAGGAGAAAGTTCTTTACTGTGAGGGTGAAAGAGCCCTGGCACAGGCTGCCCAGAGAGGTTGTGAAGTCTCCTTCTCTGAAGACTTTCAAGATCCATGTGGAGGCGTTCCTGTGTGACTTGACCTAGATTCTGCGGTCCTGCTCTGTCAGGGATGTTGGACTCAATGATCTCCAGAAGTTCCTTCCAACACATAACATTCTGTGATTCTGTAAGTGTAGATAAATAAATGTTTATGCTGCAGATAGGGCCCAAATATTTTTACTTCTGTACTTTGAGACAGTGGTCACATATTCTTGTGATAAATTTTCTTGAGTGGTCTGACTATCTTAGAAGATTTTACCACATCTCATGTTATTTATTTTCCTTTTCTTATTTGTTAAAACCCTTACTTCCAGTTGATATTTGTTACTTGAGAATCTTAACTTACAAGTAAGTTTCTTTTTGGAGGAAGTGTCTAACTGATGGTTTTAGATAAGCACAAACTTCCAAACCTAAAAGGCAAAAATTTAAAAAAAGAAGCAAACAAAGTAACAAGATATAAAAAACACCAAGAGAAAAATAAAAAGTATATATTAAAAGAATCTTTAAAACCACGTCACAGTATTTTATACTATTTAAACATATAGTTGCTTTTTTATTTAAAAATAGTATTTTGAAAAAAGTTTGGAGCTACTCATTGCTACCTCATGTCATTATGCATAGAGGTTTAGCTACATGTAGTATACCTTGTGCATAATTTCTGTTTTAGTTCTAGAGACCTTTCCAACATTTACTGCAGAATACTTTTTTATTATAAACAGATCATGAATTCATAGCGAGTACTTCATAGTATAAGATAGTTTATCTCATATACAGAGTTCTCTTACCAGTAGGAAAAACAGTAGCAAAAAGATTGTCCCATTGCCTCTTGTACTAGAAAATCAAAGGTAAAAACTTCTTGCATTTATTAAAATGCTGTTGAGGGAATCAAAACCATCCTATTGAATACTGCCAATCTTTCTTATCTGTGCATAGCTACAGTTCAGAAAGATGTCTAAAAAGCTGAAATTTTTATTTAATAATCCTTATTTATATAGAATATGTATATAAATTACAGAATTACCTAGATTGGAAAATACCTGTAAGATGCCAGAGTCCAACCATTAACCTAAAGCTGACAAGTCCTTGACTAAACCATATCCCTAAGCACTGTGTGACTCTGAAATACCTTCAGAGATGGGAAATCCACCACTGCCGTGAGCAACCCTTTCCAATGCACAATAACCCTTTCAGAAAAGAAATTCTTCCTAATATCCAATCTAAACCTCCCTTGCTGCAATTTGAGGCCATTTCCTCTTGTCCTATCGTTGTAACTTTGTTGAACAGACCGACTCCTCCCTCACTACAACTCCTTTAATGCAGTTGTAGAAAGTGATGGTCTCCCCTAGGCCACAATTCCTCCAGGCTAAACAACCCCAGTCCAGACTAAACAACTCCAGCACTGAAAATCATTCTGGGTTGAACAAGAGGCATAATAATATGAGGAAGAATGCCACAATACATAGATTTCGATTGGTAGGTTTGAGTAAAATTACCAGTCCCTGGTCAAGTTGTAATTTCTGGCTACCTGAATCTCCATCCAGCAACATTCTTTCAAAGGTATTGTCCAAGTACCCTGATGTCGTGGGTTAGGGCTGGGCCAGCCACTAACTCGGACAGACGCTCTCTGACCCCCTCTTCCCCCCCCTGCAAATGGGAAAGAAAAGGGAATGAAGCAGAAAGACTTTCGAGTTAGAGAAGAAAAAAAACTAGAATAGCTTTAATGAAACAATAATAGAAATAATAGTGGAATGATAAAAATAAAGAACTATATACAACTATAGATAGTAGCCCGATATCAAACCCGACTCCCTCCCCCGATAGCAATCACCACTGATGCTGCAGAGCAGGAGGCACTGGGGAAGCCCCAGGCTCAGCGGTGGCAGGAGCTGGATACAGGGAGCTGGATTCGGGAACTCAGATGGAGTCCTCTCTGGACACCGGCCATTGCAGAAGAGGGGCAAAGAAGGAGGACAGAAACTCTCGTGATCACTCAATTTATGCTAAATATGACGTATATGGGATGGAATACTCTCATTGGTCACCTGTCCTGTCTATTACCCCCTGGGGGTGCAACCTTTTACTTCCTAGTGACCCCTCTTACTGGCACCCCCAGCGTGGCACACAAGAGCCAGCCTTGGTCACTGTAGGAATAAGTATCAGCAAGAGCCTTTCTGCATCCCAGTCCCAGGCAGTAACGGTAAACATCAGGTGTTATCACTGCCAGTAGCAGACATTTTCTACAAAAACATGCTGCTGACTTCAGAAAGTTCAGCCTTTTAGAAGAGACTAAACTGGAAAGTAAAAATCACTAAACAGGACTGCGTTTTTAGCTAAACCTAGGACACCTGAGTTTCTTAATGATTTAATATTTGCAAGTAAATTTTTAATTCAAGTGGGGTTTTTTCTTTTTTTTTCTTTGACAAGTTATATCACATCTTTTTCTCTTGAAAGATACTGTGTAAATATGAAGACATTAGAGTATTGACTGCCTTAGGTATTGGAAATAGAGGGAAACCCCACTTTCTGTGTAATTGGCAGTGGCTACAAATGAATGAAAGGCTGAGCCTAGGCTCTTCGCTCTCCAAGTGAAGGGAAGCAACCTTTGAATGCCATGCAAACCAGCAGGTTGTGATCTACTACTTCTTTGGTCTCCTTTCGTAGGTAGGAGAGCCAATTTGTGATAAACATTCTACTTGTTTGCAGAGTGTGTTGGGCTTTGACATCACCCATACAGAAGTGTCTTATCTTTCTCAGTGAAATAATAATGAGCTACAATGTCACTGTTTATATTTCTGAAATCAGGAGGTACTTCAGTGGTTAACATAGTGAGGCAGTGTTACACCTGTCTGTGGCTGACCAGAGCTGATTTATTTTGTATTTAAACTGTTTTCACAGTAGAGTAGGTGTAACTCACATCAGTGGTTTTGTGTGCACTCCTTGGGCACCCCTTAGCAAACATCCAGGAAATAGGACTTCTCAGTGCAGTTCTCCAGCAAACGACAGCTGATGTAGTGCCCTGCTGCATCTTCTCTAACATGCTGGTGATCTGTGCAATTGATTCATTTGTATTTTTTCTCATTGTCAGATTTCAAGGATTGGAAGAAAACTGACACAGCTAGAATGGGGAAGGAATTATTTTCTATCAGAAACTTAGATTAATAATGTTCAATCTCCTTTGTTCTGAAGCAAATTCTGATTAATCAGAACAAACAAAAGTGAAAAACAAAGGTACAGTCTTGCCCAAGGGCATCCAGCAGATCCATGGTAAAACCAGTTATTGAATTCAGGTTTCCCCGTCCAGTGTCCTCTCCAGTGGACAATGTACAGTTCTGTTGATATGCAGGATTTGTGGAGGAGAAGCAGCTGCATATAGCAGATCTAAATATAATTTTATGAGCACATAATAACCTGGCTTTTACAAGAATATTTTTCTTGCTCTAAAGCAAAAACATGAAACCAGACAGGAAAACATACACAAGTATAGGACAGCTTTGACGAAAGTACTTATGTAAGATGGATTTTTGCCACCTTTGGCTTACAAAGTAAAAGCAAAGACAGAGCTTTTACTTTATGGTAGGCATAGCACCACTTGTAGCACATGGTGCTTTACAGCCAAGTGCTTCTCAGAGCTTAAGAAATGCAATTAAGTGCTGCCATAGGCTTACTTTTTGTGTACCAATGGCATGTGCGCAGTGGAAAATGGCAAATGCAATACGACCTTATGTATTGAGACAATTGTATGTGACTTCTTTACAAACTTATAAGGGTCTGAATCATCCTGTTGTAATAAAGCTTTGATAAGAGGAAATAGGCAAGGATGTCATGGACTTTTATCAGCCCTTGCAAAGGTGCCTTTAGTTTTCTTTCACCTTTTTATGGAACTGGAAAGTAGATTCACATGAAGACTTCCGTTTCTGTCCTCAGTAAAAGCTTTTACTCAGCTCTGACAACGTTATGAGACAACAGGCTTATCAGAAGAGTGGAGTAGAGGTCAGGAGGTGGTAACTTCTGCAGCAGCTGTGGAAAGGCTCGTCAGCATTCTCCCCACTGATTCTGAGCAGGTACTTGAAAGTGTCTTGCTGAGGTATACCGCTGTGCAAATGTTGGGGTGCTCAGTGCTTTACAGGGCTAGATACTAGCACTAACCACTATTTGACAATGATACCACTTAGGAATTTATTTTTGTAGATTGTTTTTGTTGAAATCCAAGGCAATAATTTTAATGTTGGAAAACCATTCAAGCAATGGAGGTAGATTGTTGGTCAGTACTTATTCTATGCAAATGAAAATACCAAGTGTATGAAAACAGGTACTGCTATTGGGAATTCGCAGTCACTATTGCAGTGACAAGAACTGCTACACTTTAAAAAGTGTTGTCTGTAATGTTTTAAGTGTGCCAGGCCTGGAAATGTCAGGGCTGGTACCTTGTATTGAAAAGATCAGTAATTTTTAGTGGTATGTGCTTGAAATTAAAGCCTTATGTATTTACCATTTGTTAGGTATAGGCAATTGAGGACAACACTTCTTGATGTCCAGAGATGGAAAACAACATAAATACTATCTCTTGTGAAGAGCTTGAAGAACTAAGAGAAGCATTCAGTAAAATAGGTATGTTTAAAATAAGAAAATAATAAGGATTCCTTTAACATTGCAAAGTCGTGTTGGATTTGTGGAAAAATATCTTTATGGATCACTTTGTTTTGATAGGACCATATTTTCCTCCTATGTTGCCAGTAAAATCTAAAAAATTAAGAATGTTTACATAAAACCCCTTATTTTCACTGAAACTGTGTATTTATTCATTTATTTCAACTTCAGTGAAAACAGATATGTTTTCTTGCAAGACAGTTGCATTATTTATCCCATTGTATATGCAGCATGCTAGATATGAAAATTCATTTTTTTGAATTCATTAAATCTGGAAAAAATGTTTATTTAAACTTCAGTTGTTAAAATGCCTATATAGATTGCTGACAATGGTTTTGCTTTACTTGCATGCTTTCAGCTACAAATTTCTCTTTATTTGATTGGATTTTAAATTTTAAGTGATCTAAACTTGGACTTTTTTTCATCGTCCTTTTGTAGCTTGCTGTGGTGGTTTGGCCCTGGCTAGAGGCCAGGAGCTCACCAAAGCCGCTCTATCACTCCCCTTTTTTAGATGGACAGGGGAGAGGGAAGATGTAACAAGAGGCCTGTGGGTTAAGATAAAAAGCTGTTTAATGTAGCAATAGCGAACGCTGCATAGAAGCAAAGCAAAACAAAGATTATTCTCTGCTTCCCATCAGACGGTGATGTCTGGCCGCTTTCCGAGGAAGCAGGGCTCCAGTAGGCGTAGCGATTGCTCCGGAGGACAAACACCAACAGCAAATGCCCCCCCGCTTCCCTCTTCCTTCTCCCTTTTATGTCTGAGCTGACGTCATATGGTATGAAATACCCCTTTGGTCAATTTGGGTCAGCTGGCCCGGCTGTATCCCCTCCCAAGATGTTGCCCACCCCCAGCCTGCTGTTGGGGGAGCGTTGGAAAACCACAGCCTTGGTGCTGTGTGAGCCCTGCTCAGCAGTAGCCAAAACACTGGGGTGCTATCAACACCCTTCTAGCTACCACTCCAAAAACACAGCACTGAGAGAGCCACTGTGGGAAGATTAACTCCACCTCAGGCTGACCCAATACACTTGCAAACATTAATAAATAACTGTACAATTTTGTACGCTTGACAGGATGTTTGCAGATTACTCAAAGAGTAAACAAAGAATGAGAAATTATATAGCAACTAACCTTTATTTTCAGATTGCAGTACTGTTGTGATTATTAAAGTTCATTACTGCTTTCTTACTTTTCTGCAGTTCTGAGGGAGTGATCAAATAAACCTATTTGTAATCATTCATAATGGGGGAGCAGAGTCACTTGAGGTGAGAAGTCTTAAATATTAGGAATCTCTAGCTTGGTAAAGAGACTATATGTTAGAGATCTGTAAAACCATGAGTGTCAATATAGGTATCACGTGATGCTTAGCAGAGAGTCAGAAAGCTTAAAATAAAACGAAGTAACTTCTCATCGTGACAACTATGAACTCATTGGCTCGTGACATTGTTGAGACCAGAAAAGAGTAGAAATTCTAAAGGAGTGAGATACATCCATGGAAATTAATTCATGAGTTGCTATTAATCATATTGATGTATTCTGTAGCTCAAGAACTGCAGGAGCTGGTGAGACAAACCAAAGAAAATGACACTGTATGCATGTATCAATCTACTGGGTGGTCTTCAAATACGTAGATACTGGTGTTGTCTAGCAGTTTTTGTATTTGTTTTTCCCACTATGCCTTTCTTTGCTGCATGTTCTCATGTTTGTGTTCTAAGAATTGTCTGTACTGCTATTCATTGCAAAGCATTTTCTTCCTTACTGTATTATGCTTTCTGTAAAATCTAAAAATTAAGCATCATTAGCATTTTTATTTTTACACTTCCAGTGTCTTTAACAATAAATTGCTTTTTGGTAATCTGAGAGAAGACCCAGGTATTTATCTCTTTGCTTGTCATCAGGGAAGCTTACCCTCAGTGAAAGATGAACCTAGAGAAATAAAATAGCTGGTAAACTGAGTGAGCTTGTGAGCATATTCTTTCCTTTTTAGACCATCCCTGTTATTACGTGTGTTGTTACACGTCTGCAAGGCAGACAATGGATGGATTAATACATATGCAGACATAAGATTTGCCTGTGTAGTGATTTGTGAATTGTTGGTAGGATTGAAAACAACAAAAGAGGTATTTTTTAACAGATGTTTTTAGCCTTTTGTTAGCAGTGAAATGTGGCCTTCTTATGAAGCTGTGCAGAAGCTACATAGTGTAGTATGGATTACAGGGAAGTTACTCTATAGCAGTCAATTATGACTAGAGAAGAAAGCATGTTCTTCTGCTTGGTGTTCTGTAATGTGATGTATATTCATCCACTCTGGTATAATTGGCTGAATTCTGATACTATAGACAATATGAAGAGAGGTCTTTAAACTAGTAAGTGAAAAAAATAAAAGTGGGAGCACACTGACAAGTCAGAAAAGTGGCCACATCATTTTACTTCTGTTTCTGACTTGTGTTACTTGTGGCATTCTCTTAAATTACTTATACTAGATGCATCATTTGTAGAACTGTGAAAATACTATTAATTCATATTTTTCATGAGTCTTAATATTATTATGAAAGAGATGGAAAATTGATGTCAGGCATTAAATATATAAAATTATGGGTATTTTATTCAGTAGTAGTTATACTGGATTTGATTTCTTGAATTTCATTGAACTTCATCGATAATGTATATGGAGAATAGCTTTTCTGCTTTTAAAAGTCCATTGCATACACATTGCAGTACAGGTAAGGCTATTTTAATGGACGTACTCAAATTCTGCTTGGATAGATAAGCGTATACATATATATTTAAATATTCATAGATGTATAAAAAATAGGAAGAGTTAACATGCTTGATTTATTTATGCATTACATTGGATAAAAGCACATTAGATGTTTGTAAAATTATGCTTCCTTATACTAAGACAAGAACTCAAGACAGCTTTCTGCACACAGATTAGCCTAAGCTGGAAGTACAAAGGGTATTTTTATTATTTCTTCTCTGCTGCTGCTTTATTCATCATAAGTAACAAATTATACTACATATTTCTCAGTTTATTATTATGTGATACAGCTGTTCATTTCTTTTCACAATTTTGTAGCTATACCATATCTCTTGTTGAAAAAAACACTCTGATACTTCACTGTACATTGACATTCCTGACATTTGGTTTTGGGAGCAAAGTGTAAGTGAAGGTGGCAGAATAAATTGCTCCTAACAGAGTTAATAGATGAAGGACGGTAACCTTTAAAAGACTGATACACATCATCCTGGATTTATTCTGCACAGATAAGCCTAGCCACATCAAAAGTTTTGAAGAACAGAAAACTACTATTAGATACTAGGATAAGAAATCAAATGCAGTCAGACAGAGTTCTTGTGTAGGCAGCTTTTCCTGTGTAAGTGCCCTCTTCTAATAAAAACTTACGTCAGATTTGAGTTTACTGACTGAAAATGGTAAAATATCAACAGTAAGAATATAATAATTGAGGTCCCTTTCACTTAAAGGCTTATAGAGAGTTTTTTGGGAGTTTTAAACAAAGCTTAAACTTTGCTATTTACAAATTTGCCATCTTGTTATAGCTGTGCTTTGGGATTATATGATAATTCCTGAGAAAATACATAACAAGATGGCACAACTCCTAGCCAGTTGTGCCTGTAATCCTCAAGTATTCCTTCATGCTTACTTATCTACGTCAGAGGAAGAAATACTCATCTCCCAGAACTGTAATTCTCACACTTTGTTTATTCTTAACAGTTACTATATTTGTTTCTTTACTGAGCATAAAAACCACTTATGCTTGCATTTTGCAGATATTGACAACAGTGGGTACGTCAGTGATTATGAACTTCAAGACCTGTTTAAAGAAGCAAGTTTACCCTTGCCTGGTTACAAGGTCCGGGAGATTGTAGAAAAAATCATTGCAGTGACAGATAGCAACAAGGATGGGCGAATCAACTTTGAAGAATTTGTCTCTGTAAGACATTCCTTTTGGATGTTTCTTTACTGCCTGATATCTCTTGAAAACTAGGAAAGAAAATTAATTAAGTGGTACAGCTAAATATGACTACTACAAATTAGCTACAAATAGCTAATATTTTGAGAATAGGAAAGTTTTCTGTGACAATTTACAACATCCTGTATAATTGTTTTCCAGTCTGTGTATTTCACTCTCCCATTTGATTTGGTAGATCTCATCTGGGCAGCATGTAAGAGCACAGCAGTTTCAGTCAGTCCTACTGTCTATCCCCTCAAAGATGAGGGGATGAACTACCTATTTTAGGAACCGTTAAGTCGGTCCTTACCTTGACAAACAAGCAGATACCAGCCTCTGAATTATCTTAGTAGCTTGTGCTACTATGCTTAATCTCTATCCTAAAGGGTATTTTTTACTGGGAATGAGGTGCAGTTTTTCACTTTTAGTGAACAAATTTGAAAGGTTTAGACTTTTTAAAATATGTATCACTTGCTAGTGTGCTTTATTTAAGAGAAAGAAACACCTTTCAGGGTGTTGGTTTGTGCCTGCATTTGAGGATGATTAGTTTTTGCTCAGAATTTAGAGTACAAAGTTGCTAATTGCAGCAGGTTGCTTGACCTGGCTTGTTGAACTAGTTATTGATCTTTCTAAGATTCTAACTCGCAATGGTTCATAGGTGAGATGCAAATATTTACATTCAGGTATTGAACTGTATCTGTTACTTATACTTCATGGTCAGTTTTGAGACCTCTATGTTATTTGAGCAAATCTAGGACATATCAGTATATTTGATGTGGTTTACATTGCAGGCAAGTGGAAAATGGTATCAGCTTGCTTAACAGCATGTGCAACTGTCACGTAGTTACCTTTTACTGCAAAGCATGTGATGAAGTAAGTGGATGAAATGCTGTAGTCATTGAAAATGTGTTTATGTTTAGGGTTTTTTTTCAGTTTACCAAAACATCTGTGGAAAAAAACATGTAGATTGTTGAATGTCTACTTTTTTAGATAGCGTGACATAATAAAGGTGGCACTTGAGGTACGCAATGAGAAATAATATATTAGATATCCAGTATGCGGGTTTCATGGAGGGATTTAATAGTTTTGTCCATATGGTAATTTGGTTTTTTGGAACAGAAGTCAATGTAAATGCCAAAGAAAAGCAGCCTGGTTAACTACTATTTTGTACTTACATGAGTTAACAGTTATTTGCAGGTATCATCAATCACAAAAAGCTCTTTTTTTTTTTTTTATTCCAGATAACTCAGGAATTGAAAAGTAAAGATGTTAGCAAATCTTTCAGAAAATCAATAAACAAAAAGCAAGGTATTACAGCAATTGGAGGAACATCAGCAATATCTAGTGAGGGGACACAGCACTCTTATTCAGGTAAGAAGTAATTAAACACAAGGAATTTTTAAATTTGCACAAGAGACAAATTATAAAACAACTAGAAAATGTTGATCTTGAAAGCAAATTAACGCAGAAAAAGCATGTGGGGATGGACAAGATAAACATGAGTGGTAGTTTATTAAAATGTGGGCTGTTCCATTGTTGCTAGTTTCTGCTGCAGTTGGAGGAAAGTTACACATCTTTGCGAGGGCAAAAAATGGAAACAAACACTGATAGCATGTGGGGGTAAAATAAGTGGCCCCTTTGGTGTACTTCTAATAATGCTAGGCAAGTATTTGTCTTCACTGCATGCTAATCTACTATTATTCCTATATTCAGGTAAAAAATAATCCTTATTTTCATTTCCATGGTGTTAACTAAAATGAAAAAGTAAAAAAACCAAATGCATATATCCTTTCTGGACTGGAGGGCCTTCTTGGCTGTCTCTGTGCCATTACAGAATTTTTCATTCCCATACGACTTTTTCATAGCCTACCTCATACTTGAAATCTTGCTTTTAATATTTGATCTCTGTTTCTTTCTACCTCTCCCTGCTGCACATCATCTAAGTTCGTGATTGTGCATAATTGCATTGCCCTTCTTTCCAGGATCATATTGCAATAAGCAATATGGCAAATGTTTTAATTGAATTGAGTCTGGGATTTACTGTGGTTCCAGAAGCATGTTAAGATTCATGTGGTTCCAGAAGCCTGTTAAGAAGCATGTTATGAGGAACATTCACTTCAGTTAGATAAAGGTGGTAATATCCTCTGTCTCAGTATTATCCTTATAGCACCAGCTGTACTTGCTGTATCTCCAAAGCAGAGGATATATTCCATCTCAAAAGGATGCCTGTAGAGGAGACACCATCAGAGCTAATTCTTTAGATTCTGTTTCATTTTTGGTGGAGAGAAACTGACCCAAATAGAGTGCAGTTCCTCTAACCTGGCCTCATCAGCCATCTAGTTTATCATGAGATGAAGTGTGCACTAGAATTTCATTATTCTTCCAACTGACAGTGGAAGAAGTGTAATGAGTCTGGTGTAGGTACCTGTCTTGCATGGTTCTTGAGGTGAGGTGAACATCACCTGTACTGTCTGGGAATTTGGGTACTGATACTTGATTGGCTATTGTCCCAATAAGCATTTGTAGATATACAGTAATAAATTCTGCACTAAATATGAAAGAGAAGTTAAAACTTAGATACTACATTTTTTAAGCTTCTCAAAGTGAAATACAGAACAGTAATCCAGATGATAGTCTCAAAAATGCTGTGAGTCTCTGAAGTCTTAGTAGAAGGACTAAAACAAGGCTGTATAGATTGAGGTGTTTAATGTTTCAAATTACAGTTTCCCTCTTTTCATTGTAATTGCTGAGAAACTGAATTTGAAGTTAGCCATGATGTCATTATGATTTTTATGCTGTCCTTCAGAAAGTCACCAGATATTTAGAGGGTGCAGTAGGAGAAAGATCAATCCATACTTGCTGTTTTTTGCATTGTCACTGGTCTGATTCTTTCCAGAACTGGCCCCTGTGAAACTAGGAGTTTTGTTGCAGATGAACCTCTTTGACCCAAGTCCAATGTTTAGTAGTATGTGTTCATGGAAATTATAAAAGATTATTTTATGCTGTTTTCCGTTTCAGAGGAAGAAAAAGTTGCTTTTGTTAACTGGATAAATAAAGCTCTACAAGATGACCCAGACTGTAAGCACCTCCTCCCTATGAACCCATCAGATGCCAGTCTTTTTAAATCCCTTGCAGATGGCATCCTTCTTTGGTGAGTCCAGAGCTGTGAGAAAGAAAATAAATTAATCTCTAAGGTTAAATATTGATCACAGTGACATGAATTGGAAAATTTCTGATAGGCATCAAGACTTCACTCCCAAATATTTCAACCAATGTGTAAGATGGGGGAAATCTGTTTGCCCATGGAAATGTTGTTTTTATTATTTTTTTATGTAACTCTGTGCATATATTTAAAAGTGGGTTTCTATTTCAGACCCATAATTATACACATCAGATAGGCAGATATATTTACAAAGGAAATAATGACACAGTTCATCTATTTATTACATGAAATAATTATAAAGCTCTGCTATTTCAAGTTTTTTTAAAAGTTACTAAAGGTAGTTACTGAATCATAGGAAAGGAAGAACATAAATCTGAATTAAATCCATGATGACAGAGAGCATACATCAGGTCCCTTAACTTTAATCTCATCTAGCTTTCTAGTTAGTTAAAACAGACTAATAGCACTTATTCATACACAGTCATGACAAGGTATTAGCATATGAGTCTTTGTGTGAGTTAGTCTTTGAGATCCTTGGAGATGCAAGACACTGTAAAAATGCAGTGCAGAAATATATTGATTTTGTTACAAAGATTTTCACTAGATGCTATTTAACTGACTTTATTTTACAATTTTAATCTTCTTAATTTTTTTGACAGCACAGACTTTCTCTTTTACTTAAGTATAAAACCCTCAAGTTTCTCATAATCGTGTATTGTCCGAGGGTTTCTGGATGAATTTGCAATTATTTAACAGGGAGAGGAGATTTAGAGGATGAAGTGGTCTTTTTTTTTTCCTTTATTTTGACAAAAATATTTATAGCTAGTTTAAACACTTAGTTTATAATCAAATAATGTATTTTCTGAAAAATGAATTTTGAATAATCTCTGATTTTTCTTCTTTAGCAAAATGATCAACTTTTCACAACCAGATACAATTGATGAAAGAGCTATTAATAAGAAGAAACTCACTCCTTTTACTATTTCTGTAAGTACTGCATAGATAGGAACTTGCCACAAATGAAAAAGTCAAGTAGTTTTCTATAGCTTTTTTTTAATGACAGTTGTTCGGGTGGAGAGAAAAAAAAGAAAATCCTATGTCAAATGTCAAAGCATGAAATTGTATTTTCTAATAAACTCTACTGAATCTCCTGATTCTTAGATGATTTACAGGAAAAAATGCATTTTTAGAATCAGAATATGTTGAGCTGGAAAGGACCTTTAAAGTCCAGCCCCCCTGCAGTGAGCAGGAACATCTTTAACCAGATCAGGTTGCTCAGAGCCCCATCCAGCCTGACCTGGAATGTCTTCAGGGATGGAGCCTCCACTGCCTCTCTTGGGCAACCCTGTTCCAGTGTTTCACCACCCTCATTGTAAAGAACTTTTTTCTAACATCTAATCTAAAACTATGCTTCTCTGTTTTAAAACCATTGCCCCTGGTCCTGTCACTACACCCTTGGGCCCAGCTTTGCTGTAGGCTCCCTTCAGGTACTGGAAGGCCATTAGAAGGTCTCGGAGCCGCCTCTTCTCCAGGCTGAACAACCTCAACTCTCTCAGCTTGTCCTCATAGGGGAGATGCTCTGGCCCTGTGATAATTTTTGTGGCACTCCTCTGGACCTGCTCTAGCAAGTCCGCATCCTTCTTGTGTTGAGGGCTCCACAGATGGATACGGTACTCCAGGTAAGGTCTCGCCAGAGCAGAGTAGAGGGGCAGAATCACCTCGGCCAGGCTTTGTTTGAAGCAGTCCAGGATGCAATCGTCCTTCTGGGCTGCACGCGCACAGTGGTGGCTCGTGTCCAGCTTTTCATCTGCCAACACCCCAAGTCCCTCTCTGCAGGGCTGCTCTCTAGCACATCATCCCCCAGCCTGTATTGATAATGAGGATTGCCCTGACCCAAGTGCAGGACCTTACACTTGGCTTTGTTGAACCCCATGAGGTTCACAGGGGTCCACTTCTCCAGCTTGTCCTGGAGGACATCTCGTCCCTGCGGTGTGTCGACTGCACCACTCAGCTTGGTGTCATCTGCAAAGTTGCTGAGGGTGCACTTGATCCCACTGTCTGTGTCATTGATGAAGATATTGAAGAGCGCTGGTCCCAACACGGACCCCTGAGGGACACCACTTGTCATGTTTTCCTTAGTTCTTTTCCTATTCTCTATTCTTGTTTTCCTTTACCAAGTATCTAAAAAAATATTAATTTTAGACTTCCAAGTGGGTGGTTAGGTCATATTTTAGCAATGCAGAAAGTATCTGCATGGCTGTATAGTTTATGGTAGGATGATGCACCTTCAGTTGTGGAGAGTGGCTTGGACAGAAGATGAGAAGCTCTATTTTTAATTGTGTATGAAATCATGAAAATATTTGAGAGAAAGTTTTCAAGACCTTAGTTTTGGTATCAGAAAACAGGTCTGGAAGAGCGAAGTAGATCCATAAGTGACCAGCCTAATGAGAAAAAAAAATCCTGATTAAAAATCTCGGTTCCTTAGTAGACTTTTCATTTCAGGCTATAACATTAACATATGAAAAGTTAAAACATATCATGTTCTAAATCATCCAAGTGGGTTTTGTAGTCTTATTTAAAGATGTATTAGCAAAGATGATGTATTTATGTTGTCTTTTTAGGTAGTTAAAATATGACACAAGAAAATAGAAAGTAATATTTATGAGAGCTGCCAGGTATTTTTTCTTGGAATGTTTCATCTGTGACAACTACTAGCTTTACTTTAAGTATGTTTAAGGATGTTGAATTGCTATGATTTTCTTATGCTGTCTGTTCAGTTACGGTTTAACAGATGCTTGATTACATGTGTCAGCCTGTATAAGATCCAAGATGGGATGACAGTGATGCCAGTAGCTTCTTGCACAGGGTAGAATTCCACATGAGCATGTTTTTTCACAGGATCCAGCCCCTGATATTCTGAGCAACATTGTTTAATTTGTGTATGTGACACAATATTTTGATTAGAGTTTTCGTCAGTGATGCAAGCTGGTCCGTGATTTTTGGTGGGTCCCTATTAAACACTGTCAGTAATGTTTTCCATTAGATTTTGAAAAGATAATGGTGGTTTACAAAAAACCTCCAGAATGCAATTTTTCACTGGGCACCATCAAACTAATGCATTATTTCTTAGAATTTCTGAAACTTGAAAAATTTAATATGAACAAATTTACCAAGAATTACAACCTCATAAATTCGTTAAATGATGATATTCCAAATAGGAGAACCTAAACCTGGCTCTGAACTCAGCATCTGCTATTGGCTGTACAGTTGTCAATATTGGATCACAGGACCTGCAAGAAGGAAAACCACACTTGGTATTAGGACTTCTGTGGCAGATCATTAAAGTTGGCCTTTTTGCTGATATTGAGATCTCCAGAAATGAAGGTAAGAGTAATGCCAGGTATAGGTATGTTTACAATTTGGTATTAAGACAGTGGTGATTTCAGCTTTCTTTCAAACTTTCTTTTAGCTCTTATTGCCTTGTTAAATGAAGGGGAAGAACTAGATCAGTTAATGAAGCTTTCCCCAGAAGATGTCTTGCTACGCTGGGTGAACTACCATCTGGCCAATGCAGGGTGGCAGAAAATCAATAACTTCAGCCAAGACATTAAGGTATGTAGTGATCACTCATAATTTAACATAATGGTATTTAGACCCACTATGCTTAGAAACAAATGAGTCAGATCAGAAATACTTTAAAAATAGTATTCATCTATTTTTTCTAAGTATAGGTTCATCCTGCATTTTTCAACACTGAAAGAGCATTTTGATCTCTCATCGTATTCACTTGCTCATGCCATGTCTCACCACTTGACAAAGCGAACATTTCCGACAAGCTCCTATTCAGGGAAATTCTAATGTTCTAAAAATGTTATTTGGGACAATTTGCACTGCCTTATTTATTACCTTTTTCCTGGCCATTCTTCTCTGCTCCTGGGTCTGCAGAAATCTTTTCTTTTCTTTCTTTTGTTGTTTTAAACTCCTCCCGGTGTATATTTGCCAATGGTGATTGCCCTTCATATCCAGGATTCTAGAGAAGAGTAGGAAACCTGAGGAAAGAACAGTTATGCAGAGGGCTGTCTGGAGCACCTACTGATTCTTGATCCAAGGAGCAGCCTCCCTCAGTCACTGTGCTTTGCTGGTGTGCCAGTTTACTGTCATAAGGGAACTGAAAGGTGTGCTGGGACAGATCTGAATAATTCTTCTCTCTTCTTCAGTCATTCTGCATAAGGCATGCAGAGTACTATAGCAAATCCAGTTGAAGAGAGAAAAACACAGCTTTTTAAAACCAAAACAAAGGAGGAAGATTCCGTAAGGTGATAAATCTTCCTTTCACTTAAAACCATGTCATTAATTGCTAGTTGTATCTTTCAAATGCCACCAAGGTGGCAAACCTTTAACTCAAGTTTTATATGAAAATTGCTTCTTTGGAAAAATATTACATGCTATTTAAGAAAAGTATTAAATACTTTTAAAACTAGCAGGTTTTTGTTTTATTTTCCTAGTTTCTTAGTGGACGGAAAAAACCATACTAAAACCTGCATCAAATAAATGTAATTTTTTTTGTCACTATAGATTAATTCTAAAAAAAAGCCACTTTCCTCTCTGTTTTTAATTCCCATTACTTCATTGATTAAAAAAGAGAAAAAAATTTATAAACCAGACTATTTGAAAAGGATATTGGAGGAATAAAACACCAATAGTGAAAAAAAAGATCCATGTTGGGCTTTTCTTTTGGGTAACCTGTATAAATTTGCCTTAAGTATCTTTATTACTGCTGTCTAGTTCATATCCAGCAGAATAAGTTTAATTGATGTTGTCCGGAATAATTAGCACGCGTTCCTTTTCTCTGTCACCTAGATAAGTTATTTCTGTGTGAAGTAATGTAGTAGAATGGCTGTATGACCTCATCTGTATTCACTGAAATTAGGGTACCTATTTTTGACTTCTGTGGCTTTTGAATTTGATGGTAAATGACTGTGAAAGGCTACATACTTGCTCTTTAAAAAAAAAAATTACACTTCTTTTTTCAGGATTCAAGAGCATACTACCATCTGTTGGATCAAATTGCACCCAAAGGAGATGGCCTTGATGAATTGCCCATTAAAATTGACTTTTCAGGATTTCAGGTAAGTATCCAGAAATGTAAAAATAGACTGGAATTATTTGAGACAAACATCCTGGGTACAAGGTTGTCCTAGAATCCTCTTTTGTTTTGTAAAGCATAAAACAGCTCAGTCAGATTCCTCAATGTCACAAAAGCTTAAATGTGTAAAAACTTGAGTAAAGTTCCAGGGTGCTGCTCAAACAGGGTAATGCATCCTGCAGTCTAAAATTTGGAGCTATGTTTTCCTCGGAGTAGTGTCTAACTGTTCCTTGTGATCCTTCCTCAAACCTAATAGCCTTCAGAAATAACATGTGAGCCTTTCCAATAACCAGCAAGAAACTGTGGCATCCATCAAGCTTTAAGTTGTAAAAGGATAGAGGGTCTAACACCAGCTTAGGTAGATGCGAAAACACTTTTCTCTAAGTTGCTACCTAACGCTCATTAGAAGAATTATTCTGAGAATGCATTTGATATAGAACTGAACTGCTTACTTGCAATACAGATGACTATATCAATCAGGATCTTAAGTAGAATATTATTATTCACTATAATAATGAAAGCCCACATGCAAAATTATGTTTGCTTACAAGTTTTAGCTCGCTAAAACTCCTTCATGAGGAGAGCTCCATTTTGATCTTTTGCTTTTGTTTTGGGGTTTTTTGGGGAAGTAAGAAAGGGTAGTAATTAAGCTTTTCCATGTAATTTCCTCCAGTTCATATGTTCATGTTCTGTAATGCGTTGTAAACCAGCATCACTAACATGTAACAACTTGTTCTAGAGCAAATTTCTGGTTCTGCGTACCAATGCTGAATTACTGACTTACTCGATTTGAACAGAAATTCAGTTGCTAACTCATTTTCTTATAAACAGTAACTGTTAGTGTTCTGAAGACTAGAGGCAAAAAAAAGCACATGCTACATGGTTTTGAACATTGATTTATTCATTGTAGATTAATAATAAAGATGAATAAACAAAGTAACACATAGGTTACCAACTCAAGATGATTCAAATATAAAAATCTTAAAAGGAGAGCAAGGTAGTGGATTATGTGAAGCATTCAAACTCTTACTGAATGTTTGGGGCATCATCTGTAATTACTATGCTTAAGAATACCAGTTTAAAGCAGTGATGGTGAACCTTTGGCACATAGAGCAGAATACGCTGTGTGGGAATCAATAGCCTGAAAATGGAAATGCAACCACTAAACCTCTGGCTGCTACTGCTGTGGCTATGAGGAGTGCTGTGCAGGCAGCCACAGAAGTGAAGGACAGAAAGAAAGTGGAAGGGAAATGGGAAGAGAGGAATTGTTATGGGCTGTAAGAGCTAGCTCAGGCATTGGGGGAATAAGGGAGGAAGTGACACAGGTCATTTAAAGATTTGCCAAACTGAAGATTCAGTAGGGAATGGTACTATTCATTACAAATTAATTTTATCTTTTTTTCTTTTAGGATAAAAATGACTTGAGGAGGGCTGAATACATGCTCCAGCAGGCAGATAAATTGGGCTGCAGACAGTTTGTAACTCCAGCTGATGTGGTTGCAGGCAACCCTAAACTCAATTTGGCTTTTGTTGCAAATCTCTTTAACACATATCCAGCCCTACACAAGCCTGACAATTCATCTTACGATCTCAATGTATTAGAAGGTACTCAACTTACTAAGCATACAAGACACAAGAATATTAGTGATTTCTATTTAAGTATTTCTTCTAGGTTGTGATATAGGAGCCCTGTTTGATGGTGCCTCTGTTAACAGCAGCATATAGAGCTTTCTCACTAGCTTTCAATATAAGCGTTAGTAGGAGTCCACGTTACTGTGAATATTGTTCACTTGTGTTAGCCTGACCAAATGCTACTCCTGAATAACCTTCTATCAGTCATTTGCAGGAGCAAAACCTGTCCTCCTACTCCCTTTCCAGTTTCCTGTGCTTCTTTCCATACTGTTTATATTTTAGCTGATGCTCAAATTCTAGCTTTCCCTAATTTACAGTGCTATACTATGCAACTGTAATAGTCTTTCAAAGTACTTTTCATATATTGTGTTTATATATGCATGTGCATGGGTATTAGTTTGTTACCTTTTAAAATGGGAAACAAAAAAAGGCTTCTTTAGCAGCAATCTATATTAATCTATTGCATCAGCAATCAATATAGATCCTAACAATCAGCAAGTTTGGACTTTAACTGTACAATTCAGATCCCTAATGCTGGAGATAAAGGGATAATTGATAGGAATCTTTGGCTGTTACCCTTTCTGTGGACCAGCTAATCTAGGATAATGAAATGGCTCCTGCCAGTGTATTTCACAGTTGTTCACTGATCTGAAGGGAATGGTGAGAATCAGGGGTGCTGCACTCGGGAGAATCATCAGCAATGTTCACACATTCCTCTGCACTGCCTACTCCTGCCTTGCTCTTACTGTTCCTATCAGGTTTCCTTTCCATCTAGGTGAGTCCATCTTCCTTTGCTCCTCTTTTTTTCATAATTTGTCTGCTCTGCTGCATCCCTATGTCACAAATCTTGTATCCCTCAGACCACTCCTGTTTGAGGCTTCCTGCTCTTCTAGTTTCAGCTGGGTGCTAGCCGTGAGAGGTATCAGGAGGCAGTCTTTCCTTTTCGGCTGTGATATCCCTAGTCACTGCAGTCCCTGCTGTCCAGGACAAATGATTGAAGGAAGGGCCTGCTTTTCCTCTGCTGCAGATTTGTTGGAAATGTGTACAGAAGCTGTGTGGAGGTGGAATACGTTAAGTTCAACTTCTGTGTTCTGAATATAAAATTGTGGGTGTGATTTGAAATACTGAAAACTTTGTCAAATGTAGAAGAGTTTTCATTGGCACAGCTAAAAATAGCTGAACTACTTTATGAACTTGCCTAAAATAGTTAGAGGAGATCAAAGTCTCAACTAAAGCAGTTTTTAAAAAGTTACATCACCTAAATGCTAGATTACATTTTTGTAATGATAAACAGAAAGTTAAATGTGGCCAGTATTTATAGTATGTATTTTAGAGATGGATAATCATGCCAATGTTATCTGTTCAAAGGCAGATGACTCTTCTTTGCCCCCAAATAGTAACTCCTGTGGTGTCACGTAGATCTAAAGTATCGAAATAGTTATTTCAGACACAAGACGATGTTACTAATGTGTTTTTTCTGTTAATTTGTTTTGGTTTTTCCATGATATCCTGTGTTTTTACTAATGTTTTTCTCAAATTAGTGATATAAAATAAGGCATTCATTTGTTTATAGTTTCATCATAGATTGTCTGTTGAATCTAACTCATAATTTTTAATGCTTTCCTATTTTGCTTCATGAAATGCAGATTTGACACCTCCTAATGTAGGTACTGTATTTAGTACTTTTCTGTACTCCATAAAAGTGTTTTTCTGCAACTTCTCGTATTTTTTTTCCCCCCTAGTGTTTTAGTCATCCTTTTCTGGTTGATATTTGCATTGTTCTTGTGGTTTTCTATTGCTTTAATATGCTGTCATAAGTAAAAGAGAAGAAAGAAACTCCACACCTACAGGTCTAACATGATGCATATAAAATGGGGGCAGGACTTGCAGTAAGTCAAATATTGTATAGTTCTTTCTGTGGGTTTAACCATTAGGGATTTTACATGAACCAAGATGTGTGGGTGAGCTGACCTTTCTAGAAGTCTTCATTTTCCTGCATAAATTTAATCTTTTCAGTGACTGTTCCACCCAAAGAGTACAATGTGTCTGTTCTCTTTGGTTTAAGACAATGAACACTGCATAAATTGACATCTACTCTGATAATACGTAACAAATATGGTGATGTGCACTTACATAGACAGAGTATATCCCTCAGATATACCAGTATAGCAAATGAACATTTTTTATTATGTGGGGCTGGAGTGGGGGAGTCCTGACCTCAGCCAATGCATGATCTTTAGCTGAGTGTTGCTATTGCTCTGTGGAACCTTTTGCTTGTAGGGAAGGCAGCAGAGTTTGGAGTCACACAGAAAGCTGAGTTCTTGAGGGGAAGAAGAGGAGGGACTTCTGTTCACCCACATTTCCTCCAGTGCAGCAGTCCTCTGCTGCTGGTGCTTCATCCACTGGCAGCCTTCAAGGCAGTTATCACGAGGGTTAACTACTCCCACTCAGGCCAGCTGAACTTGGGGTGCAAGTTCATCTTGAGCATGTTTGTCTTTCAGAGAGAATCTTAGGTATTTGGAGCCCTTTGGATTCTTGATCCCATGCCATCCACTCAGTTCCATAGTATAACGTTCTCAAAGAAAGAGATGGCAATAAATACAAAGCATACTACCAAATTCGCTCCTCTCTCTTTTGTGTAGCTCTGCCCTCTTTCTGCAGTTTTCCAATGATTTTGGCTATCTGCTGCACCACTCAGCAGAAGATATGCTCCTGATAGGATCACAAGGTATATTTTGAATAAAAGAATAGATAGAAAAAGTTGGTCAGTTCTCAGCCATCTGGAAAATTTATGAACTGTTATTGTCGCATGATAAAGAGATTTGTTTAGAGTGGCATATTAAATATAGTATGCTGGGTTTAATTCCTGGATTCCTGCTATCCAAAAGGGTGCTGCCCAACTTGCATGCTCTTGGTCCTGCTTGGCTCTTTTTGACTCTTTTGAAAGTGTTAAGCACACATTTTAAAATTCTCAGTCTGAATCCAGTTGCTGAGTATCTGGTTTTGTAGCTATACTTTGTTTAGAAAAAGTTCATTAAATAATCTTGCTACTGTCTTTGCAATGGACAGGTGTTCCTGAACGCTCATTGCAGTCAGTGTTTTAGGTATTGCAAGCCAACTCTAAGTTCAGTAAGCCTGAAAACTTCAAAAAAGAAAAAAAAAGCAAAAGGGACTTGCTTCAGAGTACTGTAACCTCTTGAATTACTCTTTATAAACTTAAATTATATATCATGCTTGTATTTTGATTATATCTTTTCTTATGGAAAACCACTGATATTTTAAATAACTGTCATAAAATGTGATTCTTTTTTATCTTTCACTTTTCGTTGCGGGAAGAAATATGTGAAACAAAGCTGACTGCCTGAAGACGTTGCAGAATAGTTTTTTTCTTGGTTTCAGCATGTAGTAGATGACTGCTACTTTTTACAAGTAAATCTTTGAAACATAGTAGTTTGAACTGCATATGAAAGACCTCATAATTTAGAATCATCTAGATATCATCTATTTCATAATAATTCAAAAGGAAAGTAAGTAGTAGTTTAGGAACTCGTATTTACGATAGATAAAAACAATATAAGTCAGGTAAGGGAAGGGTGTTAGTTTTTTTTCTACCAAATTTTTTGCATTTCCCATAAGCGGAGTTGCCTGTTAAAACTGCAAGCATAACAAGCCCGCTCAGCAGCTTCACAAATTTAACCAATACAATACTGCCTTGTTAAGTCTTCAGTGTTAAAAACTAAAAAGGTGAGGTCTGTTGCTTTGGGGAGGACTTTCACAAATTAATACTGGGAACTCTTCTGTAGTGAGAAGTAGAGCTATAGTTTTCAAAGCTTGATGCAATCGCAGTAGAGGTTAGTACTAAATTTTAATAAAATACACCATTTCAAACAAATTTAAAGATACTGTTGAACGCAATTTCCTCTGATTTTGTTTTTAGGAAATTATCATTCATCACTATTTTCTCCATTATATATTAATTATCTAAAATATAACCAGCAAACTGTCTCCTTCCGTATTTTATCAAATAGAATTTACACAGAAAAATGTAGTCTAATAGTACTCTCTGTAGTGTCTCTGGTCTTGTGCCCAGAACTGGGGGACTCTGAATTTGATAGGATTGCCTTGACTTAGTGTTAGGGAAAAGACGAATTTTTTTTTTTTTGGAGGTGGGGTTGGGGGGAGATGATGACGTGGGGACCAGGCTGGAGGGCTATGGGAGTCATTTAAACATTGCTTATTGAAGTGGTTTCTCCAATAATTTATATAGAATTGTATTTATCACCACAGGAGAAAGTAAAGAAGAAAGGACCTTCAGAAACTGGATGAATTCACTGGGTGTAAGCCCCTATGTTAATCATTTATACAGGTAAGGCTTTTTTAAAAAATGATAACTCAAGTTCTTTTGGATAAGAGGGGAAGAAAGAAGGGAAATTGTATTTGTACTACAATAGTGATATCCAGGTTTACACAACAGTGTAATAGGAACTTCAGAACTGGTCTGTAGAACTGCATTAAGCAGTATCTGACTCAGATATTCTACTCATGATCTAGAAATACTAGACGATCTAAAAGTTTTGATGTGCTCCTCTCACTTACTGTTACTTTGAGTTATGCTTTTTAAAAAGTTAATTTTGTTTTATAGTGCATGACTTTTATTTTCTCTCATGACAGGTGAAATGACCACAAACCTATTAATACAGTAATGTAATTCTGAACTAAAAGAGAAGGTAGATGTCTGCTCAGTAGACTCTATGCAGTGTGGTATTCCCTCAGAACAAAGGGCTTTTTAGAATGCTCTTTGATGCTTCTGATCACTTTCCAGTTGTGCCAGCAGTTGACTCAAATCCTATCAATAAAAGACAGCATGTAGGGAGCAACTGGGAACATCTGCTTGCATGTATACTTGCTGTTTGGTTTCATTGTTTCGGTTTTCTTACCTCTATAAAGTGATACCATCTTTAGATAGTGTAACATGGAGAATTTAATTTAGAAAGTAGCTGAAGGAACTGAAGCTGCAATTTATAATGGTGAAATAGTACTTTTCCTAATATTATTTTTTCACAAGATATAAATATATTGGTTTTGATTATTCTTTAGCAAAACACATCTGTAGATGCTGATAAAGCGTAAGTATTTAACATTTGGAAAGTCCTGAGCAAACTAAAACTAGATCAATAACTGAAAACTCTTTAGCTACATGTTTTATCTATGCCTACCTAATGAAAGCAATTATTTAATGAAAGTTGGTAAAACCGGTGACTGTGCTTACTGCATTGAGATCTATGAAAATAATGAAATTAAATTACTATTTAGTGTAAATCAAGCAATAGGATATAAGCCAGCTTCTCCACAGAACAACACAAATTTTTATTTATGTTACTGGAATTTTTCAGCAAATTGATTACACTTTGAGAACATTCAAGTCTTGATGTTTTTATTGTGAATGTGAGTTTTACTTAAAAACAATGTTTTACTCTGGTTTAGTGACCTCTCAGATGCTTTAATAATCTTCCAGTTGTATGATATGACTCGTGTACCAGTTGACTGGAACCATGTCAACAAACCTCCTTATCCATTACTGGGTGGTAATATGAAAAAGGTAGGTGGATTCTCTGTAATACAGTCCAATTTCACTGTCTCCCATTGTACTATTTGTAGTAATCAGGATTTCCTAGATTTGGGTGTTAGACAGTCCTTGCAATTGAGAAAAAAAAACCACAACAAACCCCAACAAATACCTTCTGGATATAACCTCAAAAGCATATATCACTTTAGTTTGTAAAAGTGGACACCTTTTGTCCCTATTTAATATAGGATTTAATTAGGGTATATACGTAAAAGTTTCAGCTGACGCAGAGAGCTGACACAGCTCTCAGGTTGCCTGATGCTCTTATATTGTGAGGTGCTTCCTCCAGCTGCCAGGAGATTGGCAAGACCTGCAGAATCCAAGCTTTCAGCAAGTTTTGTGATCATTACGAAGCCAGAAATGTAGAGGGGAAAAAAATTACTGTCTAAGAACAACACATTTCAGCATTTTTCCAAATTCAGTTTTTATGTAAGTATATATTAATTTATTGGCTTTAATGGAAATTAACTTGGTTTTTTCAAGTGTGAAAAAAGATTATCATAGGAATCTTGCATACTTGCATTTATAATAATCTTGCATATTGCATTTATAGTAAAAACTGTGTTATTTTAATCACAGTGTAGAAAGCCCAGAAATCTTTCTCTAGCTCCAATTCTCACCATAGGTAATAGTAAGCCAAAGTAACTCAAAAATACACATAGATTATAAGTCTGTATTATAAAAATATTAAGGTGTTCTGATTATTTGCACACAACATTTATTTTTAGATTGAGAATTGCAATTACGCAGTGGAACTTGGGAAGGCAAAAGCCAAATTCTCACTGGTTGGTATTGCTGGACACGATTTAAATGAGGGTAATCCAACTCTGACTTTGGCTTTGGTATGGCAGCTGATGAGAAGGTAAGTTAGGCACAGTATATGGTAGATGTTTATCTATCATATTTCTATCATAGATACATATCTGCACATCTGTATATGTATCTCTGTATACCAAGGCAAATTAAAGCTAGTGTTCAGTTCACCCACCAGGTATTTTAGAGAACCATCTCTAAATATCTCTCTTCACTAAGAAAAACTTCTATAAATTTTTTTGTAGTTTCACATACTGTGTAGAGATTGAAACCACAATAATGCGTATGTGTACACATCCATTTATAGAGACAATTAAAACCTTACAGACTAAAAACTGTGATTAAAATTATTCTGCAAGTGAAAAAAGCACAATTTATTTAATGTTGTTTCCATGTATCTTTCCATAAGTAATCTCAATATTTGTAAAACGAAAGAAGATAAATAAGTAGGAAGAGATGACACATGCTACAAAAGTTTTATCGGGAAGAAATTTTTAGGCTATTACAGCTATAGTAGTGTAACTATCATAAAATCAAAATCATGAGAGTGCCCTGAGCAGGAAAATAATATATTATAAATGGATTTAATTGAAGAGTATTTTCTTGCAAATACTTCCCACAAGTTAATTTTCTTACACATACCCCAAAGTACTCAATGCTGTTGTGATTCATTTTTTCAAGGTGACTTGGATGTAGGGAGCCATTTAAGCTTATAAATTAAAATTACTTATGATGTGCTGAGTAAAACAAACATATGAAGGAGATGTAACAGAAGATTATGAGGTTTGGGATGTTATTTTATTCTTGCAACAATGAAAAAGTGATGGAAAGTACTAAATAGTTTATAAGGTATGGGTACTTTATGAAAATATTTACCATTGTTACTGTGCTGAAATAATATTTTACTACTTGTAGCTTTGTGAGTGTAGTTCTAACACTCACTAACTCAGACTCTTATTTTCTTTATTAAAGGTATACTTTGAATGTACTATCAGACCTTGGAGAGGGGGAAAAAGTAAATGATGAAATTATTATTAAGTGGGTGAATCAGACACTTGCAAAGGCAAATAAGAAAATTTCAATTACAAGTTTCAAGGTAATCACATTAATTTTCTTTTCTTCTTTACACATATAATCAGATTTGGGATTTTTAACTTGATCTGAAAACAATTTGGTTGTAACAGTAGCTCTCCCATCAACTAGTATAAGGAAATATTTCTGACAGTCTGTGTAAGTATAAAATAAAAATTACTTTACAAGTCTATTAATAAGAAAAAAATAAACTTTATTTGCTGCTGTAAGATTAAAAACAACCACCCAACCCAACAGCAAAAATAAGGCTAAACTTTCCAAAGGGCTTCTGTCTGAAGTCAACGTTTGCACGTCATATATCCTACTCGCATGTTTGTACAAACATGAAGAACCATTTTTGAAATGCTGGGTGGTGGGGAAATCACCATTTTAAATAACAACTGGTACTCGTGTGTTACAGAGAGGGAGCGCAAGTTATCCAGCAACATCTTTTGTCTTCATTGGCACTGCTGATGGGTAGCAGACCTGTATAAACCAGGAGCTTTTTCCATTCAGCAGATGTGGACAAATTGATAAAGGAAGCTTTCTCTTCACATTTTTAAAGTGTTAAGCACAAAAAGTCATATGTATGTCAGGTGTGCCATGCTATGTGAATCATTCTTTAGAAATGATAGATTAATAATTGCATTTGCATGCAAATATAACATTCCTATGCAGGTTCATTGTATATCCTGAAACAGTTATGATGTCTGTGGTTCACAACAGGAACGTAAGAACCTAGCAAGTTAAATATTTGAGAGCTCACTGTGTGTTATGAAATTGAATTAGGTAAGCATTAGGCAACAGGTAATACCAAATAATTTTATAGAACAAAATGTTTAATTTTTACTCCAGAAGGTAACATAGGTCTACTATCTTTAAGTATGTATGTAAGAACTGCTGCAGGGTTTTTTGCATTGTGAAGACAGAATAATCAGAGCAAATTCCTTACACTAATCTTTCGAGTCTTTTCTTCTAGGACAAATCAATTAGCACTAGTTTACCTGTCCTAGATTTAATAGATGCCATTGCACCAAAAGCAATTCGTCCAGAAATGGTCAAGAGAGAAGATCTTTCTTACCAAGACAAATTGAATAATGCTAAGTAAGTTTTAAATGAATGCTTTGTATTTTCCTAAAGTGCAGGAAATCCATGAATTCATAGTGTAATGAATGATTTACTGATTGTTAATATAGAGATATTACACTAATATTAGTTCCTTTGTTTCAGATAGAATATATTATACCTTCTAATATTCTAGAGCTATTTTTCTATCATATTCAAAATTGGAACTCAAATGCACAGCTCATATGACCTACCACCACGGCACTGCAATTGGTTTATTAATAGCCTGCCATAACCCATATTGGCTTTGACAAAAATATATGCTCCAATAACCAGTAGCAAAATGTTTACAATACAATTGCTAATACATGCTTTCTTCAAAATAAAGACCATTTTCTCACAGAGCATAAGTATTGACTGAACAGGCATATCCTGCTATTAAAATCTGTTGCTGTTGTGAATCTTGGCACCCTAGTAGTTATTTATTTTCTCTTGTTTTCCAAGGTATGCCATTTCAGTTGCTCGAAAAATTGGTGCTCGTATATATGCTCTCCCAGATGATCTGGTTGATGTGAAGCCAAAAATGGTGATGACAGTATTTGCATGTTTGATGGGAAGAGGACTGAACAAAATAAAATGAAGACATGTAATATAACTTTCTGCCATGTTAAGCACAACGAATGCCTCGCAGTTTACAGAGTTCTGAAGCTTAGTATAAAACAAGTAAATGTGTATGCACAAATATACTCATTAAATACGTTTTAATAATGGGCTTATATTAAAGTTCTATTAAATTTCATAATACATTGATTGTTTATGTGTAATATTGGTTTTAGAACATGTTCATTACCAACTTAACATCACAGATTTGTACTACTTTAAAAAAACCCCACACCATATAAATCAAGCTTCATTTGTATCAGTTTCCATAGCATTGTAAGAATCTGCATCATTTCACATATGTTATTTCAGGACCTATTGTGAAACACTGTTTGATTTTTCTGGGTGTTACTTACAGGTAGTCATACAAGTCTCAAGGTGTGTTCCAATCCTATTATATTACTCCTAACTGCACAGAAGTTATCATCCTTGCCTTATTCTTCGAGAGCTTAACTCTTGTTGGAGCCAGTGAGAGTCTTGTCATTGACTTCAGTGAGAGCAAGTTAAAGCCTATGGTAATATCTGGATACTAAGGAATATTGATAAAGCTGATAAAACTTTTTTGTGGGAATGATCTTTATATATAGGTAGTTTGTTCTGTTACTGAGCAGGAACTTTTACAGTCAGTGTCTTAAGAAAAAACAGCAAATAGTAAGCAGAAATGTAATTATGTCATTATTAGGTCTGCATACACATTAGCTTTTGCAGTTGGACTAAACATCTGATTTTTTTTTAATTTTTCATAAAATAAGGTATAAGAAAACAATAAAGAGCTGGTTAGTCCAGTTTGGGGGTTCACATGAATGTATTCCATTTCTTTACAGATTCCATTTGATATGCCTAAAGTGTATATCATGTGTGCAGACGTTTTATCTAGAAAGACTGGTGCATTGTTTGGATGAGATTAAGTCCCTAATTACTTTCTTATTAATTTTAAAGTAAGTATTTGTACTCTTTTCTCTGCAGCAGTACATTTTCACCAAACATTTTGGAGCTGGATGTTTAATGAAGTTGTTACCCAAAGCCAAACAGTAAGAAAGAAAAATAAAAATGAAAGTTGTGAAGTTTTTTTAAAGCATGTAGCTGCTAGTTTCTTGGTTCCTGAAAACAGTCCTAAGTGTAGCAAAACCTAAGACAGCTGGACTAAGCATTACATCTTCAGTATCCTGCACAACATACTAACAGAAAGAAGATCCATGCATTTAGTTTCTATTATATAAGAGGTTATATATAAGGGAGTTGCGAGAATTAAGTGCTTGGATTTAGATTTGCTTGTCTCTATTTACTAGTTGTATTGTCTGGACAAGAATAAATTATTACTATTTGATAGTTACCTGGTCTTTATTCCCAGTTCCAAATGATAACTGAGTGTTGTACAAAATTTGATTTCTCTGCCCTGATCCCGGAGTTAAATCAGTCTCAATGGAGGCTTACTTAATCTCTGTACCACAAGAATAAATAAGATAGGCAATTCTAAAGTATTTGCTTGCCCAGGTACTTGGCAACTTACTCCCTAAGGGACAATGTTTTCAGTTTTTTAAATTAATACTGTAATGGTTTTTTTTCCCTTTAGGAAAAAATCTGCTAAAATTATGTAGCTTATTATTGTATGCCCAGAATTACTTTAAACTTGCTTGGGTCAAATCAAAATGGGTTTTCAGGGGCTTTTCAGCATAAAAGTTTGACATACAAGCTAAATAGAAGCTACATGTTGAAAGATAAATAACAGCTAAGACAATTTCAATAGAATTTTCTTCTTAGAATATTTGTTTTGAAGAGTTAACGGAACAAGATTTTTCTAAAGGAGATTCAAAATCCAGTCAGTGTTTCAGTTTATATTAATCATTATTGCTCAGCTGAAGTTAGTAAAGCACGAACTCTGCTTCTGTGCCGCTACGTGCTGCAACTGTGCCCTAACCACGGAGTGGTAGGTTCTTGTGTATCATACTAACGTATGCAACAAACAGGTCATCTGGTAGCTCATAGCACATATGCCTTTTGAAGTCTAAGGACAAAATGGCACAGAATTTTAATATGAATCATAGAATGCGTTGGGTTGGAAGTGACCTTTTAAGGTCATCTAGCCCAAGGGGAAACAAATGAGGTATCATTCCCTAAGTATTCACACAAGAGGAAAGCAGATGATCCCACAGCTCTATTCCAGCCTCGACAATTCGGTGATTCTGTGAAGGGCAGTTTAACGAGTATTTGTGCATCAGTGTCCTAAGGAGGCGCCTCCTGCAGCGCT
>NW_009713085.1:15818-16044 GCF_000703405.1 Apaloderma vittatum | reverse complement strand
CTTTTTCAGTTAAGCCTTTTGAAGTTTAACCCAGAAGGGTTTAAGAACAAGTCCTGCCGTCTGAGCTTTTTTGGCCCTAATTTTAATACACTTGGAGGTGGGAGGCAGGCGGCTCGGACGCCGAGGAAAATCCCAGCTTTCTGCAGGCAGCTTGACTGACCAACGTGCAATTAAATCTCCTTGTCCCCGAGGCCTCCGAGCCGGCGTCACCACGGAGCGGCTGGCT
>NW_009713085.1:12948-15670 GCF_000703405.1 Apaloderma vittatum | reverse complement strand
CCGGCCTCGCTGCCCCCCCGGGCTGCAGCTCCGCTGCCGTGAATGAATTTTCCCTCCTTCACCCTCGATTTAGCGACCTACATCAGCAAAGCGGGGCTGCAGCGAAAGCATCCCTGGGGAAAACGGGCCTGAAGTGGCAGCCTGGTGAGCTGGCCAGAGTTGCTTTTGGGAAATATCTTACGAGCTATTTATAGTTCAAAAAAACCTCTATTAAGAAATCTAGAAAAGCTCTTCCCTTGCAGTCCAAGCGACGCGTAAGAGCAGGAGTTAAGTCCTTCATTTTTTCCCCCCTACGAGGCCAGGTTTCTCTCCCAAAGCCCTGCAGCACCTTGACCACGTGGCGTCCGAGAGGCACCAGTTTCAGACTGGAAAGAAATGTTTTATCAGCTCGATTACATCCTAAACGCTCTCTCCAGCCTCGAGGGGAATCTATGTGTGGCACCAAACACAACGCGAGACTCTCCAGTCCAGCGTCAGGACAGGCCAGAGGTGCAAGAGATACAATTCATTTTTCACCTGAATAACAGTCGGGAAAACTCAAACTTGGGCCGGGAACAGGTCACAATCCATAAATCGTTAGCGGTGCAGCTTAAAACACTCCAAATCTCAGAAATGTCATCACCGAGCAGGTGCACGGCCGGCGATCCACCCTTCCCTAAGTTACCTGCCTCGGCAGCTGAAGACAGGAGACAGGCGGGTGGTTTTTTTGAAAAAAAAATTATTTTATTGGAACTCATCTGAACATCAGATATACCTGGTGTTGGTTAGCAAGAACCGTTTGTACATTTGATATTGATGGTGCCAAAAACCCAAACAGTGACTGACTGGATGAGATGGAAATTAAAATAAAAATAAACCAAAACGCCGGAGAGGTTAAAATGTGAACAGAAAGCAGAAAGATCAGCCAGTCTTAAGATTCAGTGTGAAGGCAAAACATTTCCTGATAAAACAGAACCCTTTTACAAAATATAAATTTTGTAAGAAAAACGTGGAGAGGGAGAGAGAAAGAAGAGACGGAGGGGAAAGGGAAAAGAAAAGATTAGCAGGACAGAGATGCAGAAGCTTACACTGCCCAAATGGCATTAAAACCTAGCTAGTAACCTCACCAGAAAATGAAACATGCTGGAATACACCGTGCTCCACCCCCCCAGACAATCCTTGGGAACAGGACCCAGGCAGTTCCCCAGCGAGCGCCGCACCAGGTTATTCCAGAAGGGCCAAGCTGTCTCGCACATCGGGATGCTGGGAAAAAAGAAAAAGGAAAAAAAAAACCAAAAAAAACCAACCAAAAAACGCTACCGCAGCAGAGGTAAAACCGCGACAGCCCGGCCAGCGCCCGGGGCACGAGGACTCGGGGAACGCCTGCTCGCCTGTTCTTCCTACCAGTGCAGGTGGGGAGGGAGAAAACATTGAAAAATCTACTCTATTTGAAAACAAGAGCATGCAAATCCAGGTCTCCTGGGGAAACCTGCGCTGTTCCCTTCGACAGAAACTGGCCCAGTGGGTCTAGAGAGCGGCCGCAGCCGTCTCGAGGTTTCGGGCGGCGCGAGCAGCACAATGATAGTCCTGAAGCGGGTTCCTCAGGCACGGGAACCTTCAGGAAAATCATTGCAGAGCTGCTTTCGAGGGGATCTGAGGCTCTGGAGATTTGAAAACCAAGCGGCAGTCTGTACGTTTTGGGGGTTTGGTTTGTTGGTCGTTGTTTTTTTTTAATTTCGGTTGAGTATAAATAGAATAAACCTGCCTGCTTCTACGCTGTCAGCAAAGTTTCCCATTTCAGAGCAGAGGGAGAGATGAAAACTCGTTTTGGGCACCTACCGGTAACAAAACTTTGTCCCTGCTTATGTCTCTGCCATCCCTCAGGAAGTGGAAAGCACATGTTTAGGTAGTGTAAGCCTTTTTCCTTTTATTTAGAATACCCTCTTTGTTTAAACAATATCCCCTCCCGCCCCAGATACAAAGTTCGGCCAGTAAAGATTACATGGAAACTGGAACACGCATCGTATGGAATACAAGATGCACCGGATGAGGAAGTTTAAAAACTTTCCGAGCGAAAAGTAGAACAAAGAGAAAAAAAGAAGAAAAAAAAAAAAAAAAGAAAAAAAAATAGTCTCCTAACATTTTCCCAAAGGTTTCACTCTCCTGTCACACACACTCTCCAAATGACAGCTAGCAAATTCAACTCTGCAAAAAGAAAACACAGAGCCACGTCAATCGAGAGGAGAGAAAACAAACCTCAAGGACACAAACCGCACCTTGGCCTGGGAGGAGTGACAGGTCCGGAGCGGCTGCGACCTCCGGCGCCCGCCTCCACTCACCTATGTTAGCTTCTTGGCTTTGTTGTAGAGCGAATCCACTACTTTGCTCATGTTCTGAATCGTCTCGAGGGCGGCTTCGTAAGTTTTGTCTACGGGGGGTTCGTCGAAGATGATGAGCACTCCCTCGCCTTGGTCGAGGATCCCTGCGGGCACAAAGCCACCGTTACCGGCCTGACCGATCGCCTCGGCCCGGCGGCGGGGCTGGAGGGATCTGCTCGGTCGCGTTGGCGTGGGAGGGGGCTCACGTGTCGTACTTGAGGGGCTTATTTTGGCCTGGACTGCGTTAGCAGTGGCTTCTCCAGAAAAAATACGAAACCTCCACATCTTGTAGAGGGGACACCCAGGAGATGCTCAGGCCTGCGCGTCTCCCGACACCCACCTCCCTCCCCGCAGCCCCCACAACC
>NW_009713085.1:12643-12925 GCF_000703405.1 Apaloderma vittatum | reverse complement strand
AAAAAAAAAAAAAAGCCATTTTATAATGAAAATTAAACTATTTCCAGGTGCCAGATGGGCACTGCCGCTGGGTTCTGTAACTCCAGAGCTCTTTTCCAACCAACGCGCTGCTTCTAGCTGTTCATCTCGCCCAAGAGGGTTTTCTACATCGACACTAGGGACACCAGAAACGAGAACGGAGCCGTTTCCTTGCGGATTTCTCAGAAAAGCAGCCGCTTGTGGTCTCAGACAAACCCAAACCCACCGACGGTGCTGCACGGGTGCTCGCCTTCGTTGCAGAGC
>NW_009713085.1:0-12611 GCF_000703405.1 Apaloderma vittatum | reverse complement strand
ACAGCGAGTAAGGACTTGAGGGTGGATTCTGATTTGTGAGAAACGAAGCCTCGAGCTTAATGGAGGCAGAGGGAGCAACAGGAACAGGCTTCACGACGACGGGCAGAGTGAGGAACAACCCCAGCGCTCGCTGCTCTGCCCCTGGCGCCCGTTAACCTGCGCAGAGCGGGCTGAGAGGCCGCTCGGGGTTTAGAGGAGTCTGTCCCCAACTTGCTTACACACGGCCCAGCCTCGGGCGGCAAGGCAGGCGAGGCTGCAGGGACTCACCATGAAATTTCTTGTCCAAGATCATCTGTGACAGTTTCCTTTCTACCTCAGCCTGAAACCGAAGGAGAAAAATTAAAAGTCTCCCAGAACCACAGCGAGACAAGCAGGTTTTCCCACTCCGCACTCCACAGCCCCAGCGGGGTGCAAGCGCTGCTTAAAAGTGGCAATTTTGTCACCGACTGTGACACTGGGACAGATCTCTCCTGTGCTGCCAATGACACAGGAAATTAGGCAGTAGCTTTTAATGATGAGGGCACCAGGATGCCTTGCCCCTATCACCTCTCACAGGCTTTGCTCCCTGGTTCTGTGGGTATTTAGTCGGGTGTTGGCTGAGCTCTGCTTAAGTTGACCCCCCCAGCCACCCCCGCAGGAGCCAGCTCCTCTTTGCTCTTTGGACAGAGGACACACAGCCACGGTGTCGAAACGACTGGGGGCCAGCTTTTACTCAAACTGCGTGTCAAACACCTCAGGCTAGTCTAGGAGAAGACTAGGAGGAGAGGGGACGTAACGACCGCAAAGGCCGAGCTCAGGAGACTTTCAAACCCCCGGCCTTAATGGCAGCAACAGGACAAAAGCACTTTGGGATGCAACTGGCTGGAGACTACAGCGGATTTTCCTCAAACTTAATCTGGTTGGGATTATCTGTAAAGCAGTTATTGCAATAGTCAGTGTGACATACGCATCCCTAATGAAACCCCCAAGCGATTAGCCGGATCCTGTATCTTAAGGGTCTAAGGAAGATTCCTCTGGGCACACTCCGGAGGATTAAAAGCAGGTCAACGGGGAAGACCGAGCTGGTGATGACATGAGCTGTTCCTACAGCAGAGGAAAATCTGTCTCCAATAAAAAAAGCCAAGTGCTAACACCGGGAGTGAAACCCGTGCGAAGGAAGGGCACGTCACAGCCAAGTTTAGCGCAGGGGAAGCCAGTGCGACACCTCGTAGGGACCTCTCAAGGGTGATACCGGCCTGTAAACGTCACAGAGCTGACTTGTCGGGTTTAATCGCCTACGTTTATTTCCCAGTGGCAAATGTCATTTGGCTTCAATTCCTTCACCCTCTTTAAGATGTGCCACTGATTTCTGGTGATGTTCTTACCTTTGAGAGCTTGATGAGGCTGGATATGTGTTCAATCTACAAGAGAGACCAACAGAGTTAAGTAAACCTAAAGATTTACTGATCTATTAAGCTAAAGCTGCGCTCCTGACACCCAACACGGAGGTATGGGGCTCCTCCTCAGGATAGAGCGTTTACAGGCCCTCAAGCTGCTCCAAAAACCTCCAGCAGTTTCCTCAGCTTTGCAGCTGCACGTCCTTCAGATTTCATATCTAATTTTAACTGAAGATGGGCTAAACACCCAAAGCCATTTCATTCTGAAAGGAATAATGTTTCTTCTCTGAGACTGTCACAGCTTTACCCTGTCAGAGCCCTTAAAAAACAAACCTTCAGTGTCAAAAGCTCTCGGCGTGTGGAAGCGAAACAGGTGGAAAGGGCAATGACTCCGGAACGCAGCTTTCCAGAGTTCCCCTCAGCCCCCTCCTCCTCATTTATCAGCTGAACATGACGATCCCTGAGTCGTAGAAACGCTGAGCAGCTCCGAGTAAGAAGTATTTTGTGTGGGAACAAGTCCCTCACCCACCAAGAGCAGGGGACAGAGACACCAGCACGTCGGGGTGCTCGCTGCAGACCCTTACCTGTACTCTGGAGAAGGGTTCAATGACTCTGATCAGGTTCTGTTCCAATAAATTATCGTAGAGCTTAGCCAAGTGAGTGTTTATGATGGGGTCGTCCCTGAGCTCCACCTTATAGTCTGTCAGAGCCTGCAGAAGACACGGCGGCAACAAATGATCGAGGCAGCAACAGGTCTCCTGGCTTTAAGGCCACCCGAGCCTGAAACAACCCTCCCTCCCTGCCCACGGAGTGTCAGTGGTTAATCTCCTCCTGGAACTTAAAGCCCAGGAGGCAAGGACAGCCCAGCAGCCTTTCAGCCACCGTGCAGGGAGCATCTTTATGCTGTCGGAGCCTAGCAAGCCAAAATCTCTGCTCTGCACTCAGGGGACAGCATGACAGGATTGTTCCCTGACATGGGAATCCTCTCTCGTCTCTGCAGCATTCTTGCTGAAGCCGGGAAAAAAATTAGGAAGAAACACATCCCAGTCAATAGCATCAGAAGCATGGGGAACTGCTTCTGAGTTCCCTCTCCGAAAGAAAAAGGGAAAAAACAAACAAGTTTCAAGCTATTACTCCCCACATTGTGAAAACCAAACGGGCTGATTATTGTGGGGTATCTGCTCGACGCACTGTCGCTTTCTACGAACGCTTTTATAGTTTCCTGCTGTAGGATCCTGCAGGAAACTTCCCAAAACAGCAGCTTTTGTCCAGCCGAGTCCCGTTTTCCGTCTCCTGACTCACCTTTTCAAAATCTGCCAGCGATCGGTTCTTACTGGCCTGTGCCACACATTTTAGTGCTTCTGTCTGCAGAGGAAGGAAACAAGAGCAGGTTATTTCTCTGGATTCTCCTCATGGTGTTATTACGCCAACTGTGCAGCAGACTGAAAATGTGCTTAAGCAGCAAAGCAGGAACGTTCCTCCTGCCACAAAGCCGCGTCAGTGCTACTTCTAGGCAGGCAGAGCAAGAGCAGCTGCTAATAAGGAGAAAACCCATGGAACAGCTGCAGGACACAGCATGAAATCAGCTTCACGGAAACAAAGAACTCGAGTTTCGCGAGGTTTGAGGATACCAGCTGCGGCTCCTATCAGGTTGCAGGTCGGAGCGAGCTGGGTGCAGGTTTTAAGGGAAGCGCACGTTTCGGCGCTACGCGAGCCTTTTTCAGTCCTTAAGCCAGGCCTCTCCCCCGCGGTGCGCCGCCTTTCCTCTGCCGAGCAACAGAAGCGCGGCAGACGTCCTACCCCACCACAGCCAGCATCAGAAAATATTTCTTTTCTACCCCACAGCTGCTGGAAAAAAGACTTGGCCCCAACCAAACTACCATATTTACAACTAAACAGCTCCGGGACACCACTAGAAGAACAGTTTCCAAGTGGCAAGAGCCACAAGTGCAGGTTAAAATCTCCGGTTGGTTTAACAACTCCCCGGCTGCTTGGCTTCCACCTCACAGTCAGGTTTCAGGCTGCTCGGCTACGCTGCGACAAACGGGTTTTCAGGACTTGCTACGCCACAAGTGAAAACAACTCAGATTTAAACACGTCAGGTCCTGGCTGAGGAAGGAGCGCAGTTCGGCATCGGGCATTTAGCGGTTCATGAAGAAAAGAGGGAGGAGAAAACCAGAGAAAATGAAGCCAGCAGGCCAGATCCTCAGGTGGTGAAAATCACCACGTTCCCCCTGAAGGGCCTGGATTTATGGCAATTACTTCAGGTAATTTAATCAGTTCTGGATCACATTCAAAGAAGCAAGGGCGACTTTTGTGTGAAAAGGCCAAAGTATTTGATAAAAAGAACATCGCAACATTCTCAGAGATAAGAGGAAGATAGAAAGGAGTAAGTTTCCGTACCTGTCTTCCCGCATACCGCAGAGCAAGCTTTCCGCTCACTAACGCCTGCACGTCTTCGGGGCTAGAGAGGGAAGGGAAGAAAGCATTTATTCGACAACATGGATTTAAGCTCGCCAAGCGCATCTCAAAACTTCCCAACTGACAGCAAGTCACTACAAATAATGTTGTATCAGACAAAGAGCAAGCTTGTCCGAGTTCCTTCCTTAGTTTAGAGTCTTCTAACCAAAAAACCCTTCTCGTTTTTAAACCAAGGAAGCGTTCTGGGCAGAACCGCCTGCCACGTACATGTTCAGCATGATTTTGCACAGCAACATGTATTTCAGCGCAGTGATGGCTTTTGGGTTGTCGATGGAATCGTATCCCTCAAACGCCTCGTAAAAATATGAATAAGCCGTTTTCCAGTCCTTCTCTTCTGCTGCGTGGATAATACCTGGGGAGAGGAACAGACAGGCAGGCACCAGAGTTAATTCTGAACGGGACTGGAAGAGGACAGAACAATTTGGTTGCCCAGTGCTTTATCCTGTCCTTCAGTAAAGGGAATCCTTTCCTTGTGCGCCTCCCTCTGCACCTTATCTCTGTCAGAAGAGCATCCGTGCCCTCTCTAAAGGGACAAGTTAAGAGAGACAAGGTCGGGGCACTGCAGGTAAGTGCCTGCAAATTAGGTCAGGAACATCGTCCCAGTGACACTAACGGGGTGCAACGCTATGGTGCCCAGGGACGTTACGGACCCTCCACCACCACAGGTTTTTGAAAACGGGCTCAAAAAACACGCGTCCGGGACAACGTAATTAAAGCTGATCCTGCCTGGAGGAAGCTGGGCAGGCTTGTGGGTATCGTGAGGTCCCACCGAGCGTCGTTTCCTATGATTCACTCAGGAAAGAACAAATATCAGCCAACTGCTGCACCACGCCGAGCCCCGGGCTTTCCTTCTCTCCCGAAGGGCTTTACCTGACTGCATGTCTAACGCCGCTTGCAGCTTCGGCGGGCAGTAGATCGCGTTGGCCGTAGTCCGTGCAGAGGTTAAGGCTGCTCTCGCTTTTGGCAGGTTGCTCAGGGCATGGTAAGTCTTACTTTCTAACAGTTGTACTTCCACCAGCAACGCCTTGTCGTCCATCTTTTTCAATTCCCGAAGAAGCTGGGAGCCTAGCAGCGAGGGGAAAAAAGAACCTTTGTAACCCGCTCGACAGCTACACAACCCGAGTCCTTCCAGGTGATACCCGTCTTCCCCTCAAAGCAGGGTTCGGAGTAAGGGTTAGGCTGGGCTTATACAACCTGTTCTGCCAAAAAGAAACGAAGGAAAGGAACTAAGAGCGGGTCAGTGGCAGTCCCCAGCTGGAGAAAGATGAACCAGTTACAGGTGGGAGAGGGCGGCAAGAATAACTCAGGTGTGTGGACAGGACGTCTCTGCAACCTCATGGCGGGCAGCAGAAAGCCAAGGGTGGGCTGTGAGGTTGGGGCTGTCACTCTGGCAGCCCTTGCCCGGGTGACACATGGTTTGCCACTTGCGTTCCAAGTTCCGAGCAAAGCTGAAGCCCTGCCCATCCCTGCGGCCTTCCCCCAGGGCGAGACCTGAGGATTTTCAAGCCACTCCTGAGGATACAGGATGAGGAAGGAATGGTCTCGGCACAAGACATCTGCAGATCAGATTTAGAGGGCGGGAGTGGCCAGCCCAAGGGATGCCCAGAGAAACTGTCAGGTCAAAGCCTTGGGAGGACAGAACCAGCCTCGGAGGAAACTCTTGCAGGTTGGACTTGATGATCTTAAGGTCCCTCCCAACCTCGATGTTTCTATTATTCCTGTGATTCTTCCCCCCACTACAAACTAAAGAGATACCTTAGGGCAAGCAGAGAGGAGAACCTCATCCTCACTTGCTCTGCTTAGAAGGTGAAAATCGCAGCCAAAACTGCACAACTACGTGGAAGAGACATTCTGTAGAGACTCTGCTGGGACCTACTCGCCACGGACACCACCATGTCTGGGCCAGGCACATGGAAACGCTGGTGCCCAACAACGTCTCGATGGGCTTTGAGAGAGGCTGTTCTATAGGGACCGGCCACCACAGCTCCCCGAGCTGCACCACCAGCATCCAAGTGATTAAGTTAAGCAGAGCGTGGACTCCGATCAGTTTAAACCTGAGGTCCTCACCTCTCCGTACACAAACTAATTCTAACTCGATAAGGAATTCCAGGTACTGGAGCATGTAATTTGCTATTCTGATCAGAGAAATGCCACCCAGGTGACTCTGGACACGACACACGCTCTCGCCACCACGCTGCTTGAGAAGTGACAGGTCCCGGGTGAGCACGTCTGTCTGTGTCAGGGCACCGATCCCTCAGCCGAGCTGTGGGAGCAGCCCCTACAAATACCCCTCAGGCACCTTAAACCTCATCCAACATCGCTGCAGTCACCTGCAGAAGGAGCCTTTGAAAAGCCCCGAGGGGAGCTGGGCCGTGTACAATGACCTGCTTTACTCTGCTCTGTAGCAGAGGAGAGTTCACACGGTTCATTATCATCTCTCAGGTGGTGCAGAAGTGAATTCTTAAAGCTTTTACGCTGCTTCACAGGAGCTCGTCTAATGACGCCCTTAGAGGTTTGCCACTGCCTGGCGTTACTGCTGCTTTTACCGAGGCCGTATTTGAGCAAACAGGAAAAAGGTGGTTTCTCCCTCCAAGCCCTCCGACCGCAGCAGGGTGCTGCGTCCGTTCCAGCACGAACCAAACCCGACGGTCTTCAACTGGATACGGCTCCTCTTTGCTTCCAACACCATTCGAAACGAACTAATGGTGAGAACAAAGCGATCTCTAAAAGCTTTTATGGTCAAGCTATAGCAAAAGGCGGCAGAACTGGGTCCAGCACTGAGAAATTAAGGCCCCAAGTCCTACAAAACTTCTCAAGGAACATGATGTCGTTGCTCGATTCCCTCCTAAGCCTCAGGAGCAATCTGAAAGCACAGAGCTACTACCACCATCTAGTGGGAGCCTTACCGAGCTGCAGCGCTTCTTGGTACCTCTTGGTATCGAAGTACAAGGAGACCAGCCTCGCCTGGGGAACAGAAAAAGAAGGGCTGTGAGGAAAGCCAGAGAAAGGTGGAACTGATTTATTTGGTAAAATGACACTTCACATTCTTATCCGCCCCAGATTTCACTCTATTAATTAGTTTTCGTTACATTATACAGTTTAGTTCTGCAAGATCTACCCTGTGGAAGGCCGGCTAATCTAAACACAACAGGCAAAATCCTGCTTCTTCAAAAAGAGTCACCAACTTCAGGGTCATTGTTACCCCCCAGCCACTACATGTACAAGGGCCTGGACAACACGCTACGAGTTCTCTACTTTTCCAACTACTAAATTCAACCGAGGAAAGGGGCTGTTACACAGGGTAACATACCTCCAGAGCCTGGCGTAGGAAAGTCCTCTTCTCAGATTTGGCCCATTCGATACACTCTAAACACAGGTCAACCTTAAAGGAACCAAAAAGAAATTTGTAAAAGCCTCCTGCCGCCCTGCTCTGGAAACAGCGGTACGGCTCAACCGTCTCCTACAAAGCAACAGAAATACAAACAAAGCCTCAATCTCCAAAAAGGCAGTTTTAGGAAATCAGTCGTTCCTGTCTCAGCAGCATCGAGCCTGGAGATCAGGCCTCACGGTTAGGCATCCACTCCAAATGTCTCTGGGCGAATGTCACCAGGGGAAGCGTTGCTCACCGCTGACAGAGCTCCAAGGGAACGCGGCTTCTCCTCACCGAGGATCCCCGGTAACCCCACACGATGGCCCCGAGCCTCAGGCTGCAGCACCTTCACACCAGGGTTTAAACTCACAGAAATATTTCATAAAATCATGGTAGGGAAAAGCTATAGGATGCGCTACGTGTTTTCATACGCTGCTCACTAGTGCTACGGGCACTCTGCTATAACCAGTATTCACAGCATTATACTCCTTATAATATATATTGCATGAGAAAGTTCAGAAGGCAAACTAAGGTTTAGTTTAAGCTTTAGCCATCACACACAAAAAAAAAACCAAAAAAAAAAACCAACAGACCACCTTCCTTGCTCGCTTTTTCAACACTTTCAGCTGCTGATAACTTTTTCTGACCACCGGGCACAATCCTCCCACGTTGGGAGATGAAAATGAAGGTTTGGCTTCCAAAGTTTCACCAGTCACAATGACTGCTGAAATCCTAACGGCACTTCTTAAGCAGCTGTGGTTTGGTTTGAAAGAAAAACATCTGGGCACACGAGAGCTGAGGGCGAGGGATGGACTAAAAGACTTGGAGGTCCCTTCCCCTGCGTTTCACACCATTTCACGCAACCCTAAGAGAGAAACGGATTTTCAGCTGCTCTAGAAAGGAAGGAAAACAAAGTGCATGTGTTTTAGAGGCTAAATATGTCAGACCACGTGTGTCTTTTAGGAATATAAAGCAATGGAGGAGCCAGGCTCCACTGTTTCCGACAGAGTTAGGGGCCAGGAGCCAGTGAGCAACACGAGATATTTATTTTTACCTGAGTAAAGGAACCCACCGGCTTCTACTATTTTTAACGCCGCTGAGATTCTCCTGATGAACAAAGCGGTTGTGCTCCACACCAAAAAGCAGAGGGTATCAATTTAGTACTGGCCAGCAGCAAGCCATCCCGAGGGGCTTTTCCTGCAAAATCTCCAGACCGCAGCTCCTTCTGGAGCAGCTCGGAGCTGCAGGATTCCTCACTGCTGCTTATGAAATGAGGACATCTAACGAGAAGTCATTCTGAAGTTTCAGCTCGTTGCAGGGCGATGGCCGAAGCATTAGGAGCTGGAGAAACCCCTAATTTCCTTGCTTTACCAGACTCCTGACTGTCTTCTCAATACATGTTCCACGGAGGAAGCAAACGTCCCTCTGAACATTTCTGAGGTGTGGAACGCATTCAGGGCTACTGAACGGATCAAGGAGCTCACAGGTTAGGCGCCCTAACTCCTGAAGGTTTTGGGTTTGGCTTCTGAACATGCCTGAAAGCAGATATTTTGACTAACCGGGCTGTGTTTCCGTCGCCGTTACCCCCAAGCTCTCAGCTGCCACCTTTTGCAGTCAGACATCATCACTGGCGTCAGGTTACCTTTAGAAAAAGCTGCTCATTTTCTCCTGATGCCTTTAGGGGTTCCCTTCTCACCCGCGCATCCCACCCCGCTCCCCTCAATCTCTGCTGTGCAAGAGGGGCAGAAGATTCCGGCCCCGTGACACACAACCCACACCACCGCGACTCGGTCAAAGCAGCTCCTCGTCATTTCCAAGTTGCTCTTGTCCTTCTCCCGTTTCCAAATCACCGAGTCACAGGGACAAGAAAGAAAATCAACCATATTCGAGGGAGAACGGAGCAAATGCAAACTGTGGGCTCAGGCTGGATGGGTTTTCTAGCAGGGAAGTTCACCTGCTGCAAGTATTTTACACCTGGTAGCTGCAAAAACCTTTTCCGCTCCCACTTCAGGAGCGACCTGCAGCAGGACGAGGCGTGCAGAACGACACGGCTGTGAGCAAATGAAACAACCTAACGTTTTATAAACAGAACATTATCCAAAGGCATTAAATGGATGTTTGCTGGCATGAATAATTCTTCACTGTGGAGCAAACCAGGTCAGGGAACGGTGTTCCAGGCTTCTGAGGAACAGCCTTGCTGACACTGAAATCTCACCTCCTGTCCTGTCGCTGCCTCCATATCAAGGAAGAGATCGAGCAGAGATCGGACTAAGCGGGCTGCCTTTGCTTTGCTGATGGAGTTCAGGAAGGGTCGGACGTACTTCAGGAGCCCTCCCAGCTCTGTGGATCAAGGAAAACAAAAAAAAAAAACAAAGAAAAAATCAGATTGTGAAACACAGCGGCACAGCAGCCGGAGCACCCAACTCGTTTCTCACACCAAACATTTTATAAGCTGTCTCTTGACATCGCTTGCAGGCAAAAGAGCGATAAGTGTCACCTGGAGGAACGCCTCACGGCCGACTCGGGGACTGGCCAAGGCATCCCCTCACCCCAGTTCACCCAACTCCGAGGCCCTTTGCAACTCCGCTTGCCTCAGGCACGCTTTAAAAACTCAAACATCTGCTAAAAGCTTGGAGATTTATTGATTTTTCCTATAAAACAGGCAGCAGGGTTTACAGTTGAAGCATGTTTTTATTAACTTGATGTTTTAACCTGCCGCACTTTGGAAGGCCCGAACACCCTGCGCTCCACCGCCGAGAAAACGCCGTCGCTCAGCTTCAGCTCCACACGTGCGCTGCTTCAGCCTCACCGACGTAACCAGGCTGCTTCTACCAGTCTCCTCGCTAGTTTAGAGCTCTAAAACTAGTCTCAGGCTCAGGAAGGAGAAGTCTCAGTGAAGAAATACACTAAAACACCGTTCCTGCGGAGCAGAGGAGGGCGGTCAGCAGGACTCCGGGTGTCGGGAGATGCACGGTGCAAGTTAAAAAGTCTTCTCCTGCAATAAAACATCCCTGAAATCGCGGCTTCTTTGCCCCAGTTTTCAAAGCCTCAGCTGGATCTTGCACAATTTGATAGTTAAAAAAAAAAAAAACTAACAAAACAACAAACAAAACCTGCAGCGAGTATTTCCGCGTACTCTATACCAAGCTGGTATCGGAATCAGAATTAAAGAAGAGATTAATCTAATTTTATTGCAGTTCGTATACGGAGGAGTATCAGCAGAATTTCAGTTTGGGAGGATTCCAACAGAAACAGTTGCAAACACGGCTCCTTTCCCATTTCACTCAGGAGCAGGGCGCAAGAATTGTTATAATAACACCTTAATAACTGCAGATTATTCCTTCGATGGTTTACTTTCTCAAGCTATTTATTTTACAAGTTTAATCAAGCCTGATACAACTCACTTCTTCCACTGGTAACAAGTAGAACTCGGCGTCTTCCACCCCAACCGCTTGTGACGTCCTGACATTTCCGTCCACCTGAAGGCGTGGTTTTAGAACAAACTAAACTTATCCCAAACGCCCCCTAAATCCTCAGAGAAGTTTTATTTTCCAAAGAGCGCCGCAACAAATCATGACTCTCCCCACAGCGAGTCGCCTGGACTTTATACAGGGAACAAAACTAGGGCTGCCGTGCCTGAAAATTCATAAAAATGTTACTTTCCGTCTGAGAACAAACGGGCAGAGGATTCCAGAAGTGGAACGCGCTTACTTTAAGATTCAAGACTGAGATTTTCAACCAGGTTTTACACACCCAGGAGTTGTTACTTGCTGCCCCGCGGTAGACGATGACCTTGCCCTTCGTGTGCTCTTCCCCAACACGACTGACACAAGCACTCGGAAACACGACGGGGAACAAGTTTGCTTCTCATCAGGACACAGAACTGTGTCTTTTGAGCTGTGGAATGATGAATTTTCTGCTTTTTCAGTCTGCCTTAGCACAGCAGAGAGGCTTTCCGAGATGTACCAACTCTCAGACTCCTCTCGCTACCAGGCGTCGCTGCGTTCCAGCGGCTCCTCCGGACCAGATGAACAAAACGCTATAACACACGGGAAAGGAGCTTTAGAACGGGGGGAAAAATAAAGGAAAAATCATGCAAAACACACCCCAGTGCCATCTTTCCATCGACTCGCTCAGCAGAGGCCTGAGAACTCACCAGAAAGCAGATTCGAAGTCACCAGCTAGAATATACGCACGCATCCTGCAAAACCACACGTTTAGACAGGCAAGCTCAAAGCTCCCATAGAAATTTCTCTTTCCCACCAATGGAACTGTCAACTATTTTTAGGATTTTTTCTTGTTTTTTTAAGTGAAGGCAATGCTCAGTAAAGGGGTGTGATTGACAGCTCTGGAGAAATGATGAGCAGCAGCTCTGGAAAATGAAGGCTGCCGCTCATCCTCGGAAAAACCGCTTCCACGAGCCGACGTGCCACGAACCCCAATTCCTGGTCCCAGTTATTCCAATCCTACAGTTTTACATTTTCAAGCAACACTATTCTAGAAGTCCTAAAAAGAATAAAGTAATTAATCTACCGGTTCAATCCTTAATCCCTACCAAGCAGATAAAGAGGGTCATTTGTATTATTGTCTTTTTTTTTTTTAACAAAGGCCATAGTTCGATGGAGGCTGCTCATCTAAAAAACCCGTGGGTTTTACACTCTCAGCAGCCAAGTGCTTTTCATTTTCAAATCCCACCAAACCGCAGCTGATTTTTGCCCTGGGCTGTGGCTCCCGGAGCCTTTCACCTCCAGGAAGCAGCCACCGAGCGGCTGCAACACCTCAAACCCCTGAGCGAAATCCCACTGGCTACAACTAAATTGCGTGCAGCGAAATTCTGGCCAGAAATTTCCTCCCCTTGGAGATGAAGATGTGTGTGTCCACCTACTGCCAGTGTCTCCGCGAGCGGTTGCAGCCGAGGGAGATGTGGGCGCAGCCGAGGGAGATGCGGGTGACCCCGACAGCGCCTTTACCCCAGGACGAGCAGATCTCCGAGCTGCGATATCCCCTTTTCTTGCCCCTAGAAAGCACAACCTGGAGACCTCACTCCAATCTGCACGGACTCAACTGGCTTCTGAACGCCACCAAATTCATTTTCTAGCATTTGACGCAGAGTTCAGCGTTCCCTCCAACACGTTTCGCATTCGGCCACTCGCGACTCCGGTTTGGACGAGTTAACATTTGCAATTCCTTAGCCTTGCCCTTAAAAGACAAGAAATAACCAGCTAGCCGCTCGGAGCACACTGAAGTTCTTTTGCTCATGGAAGGCTTCGGCTTAAACTCAAAACTACTCAGGGCAGGGAGGCCATCGAGCACCCGACAACTCTCTCCGGCTTCCACACACCAGCTTGCGGAGACTCCTGCGATTACAGAATCACCGAATGTCA